>NC_028639.1:36954480-36955573 GCF_001406875.1 Solanum pennellii | reverse complement strand
ATTTCTTAATTTTGTGTTCTTTCTTGATGGAACAGATTTGTTTACTAGAGGAATTGATATTCAAGCAGTTAACGTTGTTATCAATTCTGATTTTCCTAAGAACTCAGAAACGTATTTGCACAGGGTATGTATAACAGATCTTTGATCTTGCTTATTGACTTATATATTGTTTTTGCTATTTCATCATTGGTAATTTATTGTTAGTGGCTTTGGTTTGAATTGAGCTAAGGTTTTGTTTCTCTTGACCACTATTCATCTTGCTTGTTTGGTATGGTTGAAGTGTAGTTTTGCTATGTCAGATTTAGTTTCCTTGTTTGATCGTGTGGAACATATTAACTACACAAGGAAACTAATCTAATTTTCTTTAATTTTTGCTGCTGCTGTAATCTACAATCTGGACTTGTCTCTCTTTAGTTGTTGTTAATGTATTTGGTTTAAATTGAGCTAAGGTCTTGCTTCTTTTGTTTCACTGTTTTTTTGGCATTTGTATAGAACATTGGCATGGTATGGAATCTGCAATCTGCAGATTTGTTGTTAATGTTTTCTGTAACTGCTGCTTCTATATATAAATATTTCTGTCATTTAAGTCTATTTTCTTTCTTATTATATAGAATATCCATGTTATAACCATAACATTTGACATCCTAGTAGAAGGCATGCTTCCATAACTACAAACAAATAAACAAATAATTATTAGGAGAATCTAATTGTTTGTGTCTCCTCATTAATTCCTTTTTTCTTTAGTGTTCGTGTTAGTTTGCGTGCATCATGGTTATTGTATAACACCAAATATTTTATATTGTTTCTTATGAAGTTTGAACCCTAATGCAATTATTCATTGTTGTTGAACTCATTTGGAATTCTAGACACCTAAGGGAAGATCATCTACTTTGAACATCAAAAGACAAGTAGGCATCTACTTTGAACATCAAAAGATGCAATCTAATTTTCTGTAGCTACTGGATTTCTTCCCTCTCTATATTGTTGCAATCTGAACTTCTTACCTCTTCTATATAACTGCCAATATCTTATTTGTGTAGGGAAATGGAGGTGATCAAATTTGAAGTGGATGATGAAGAGTTTTTGAACTATT
>NC_028639.1:36920462-36940591 GCF_001406875.1 Solanum pennellii | reverse complement strand
GACGGTCCGTCCTGCCATTCCGTTACGAAGTTCAGAGAGTCGATTTCAGTACCCAAATTTCAGAATTCTAAGTGTTTTGGAACGAGACCCCCTCGACGGTCCGTCGTGCCCATGACGGTCCGTCGTGGGTTCCGTCGTCTCAGCCAGTTTTTCCAGAAATAAAATCTGTTGCTCAAAACGACTAAACGGGTCGTTACACTTTTGTATAAGTATGAACAAGTTTTGAAATATGACATATTAATACCTTCATTTCTATAAAGTACTGATCAATATTTTCGAGGAAAGGATGTCTATAAGAAATGAAATATTACGATTATTTGTAAGTATCACAATTTCTTTTTAACTACGAAGCATTAACTTTCTAACCTAATATTGTAACTAAATCAAATCTTTTTCATGAAAGAAAATTATAGAAGCAAAATGAAATTGAAATGATATTGGTAATGAGATATGAACTTTAAATTTAAATAGGTAAAATATTATTGATCAAGTTACTTAATGTTAGGCTAGCGTTTGACCATATATTTCCAAATATTTTGGGCAAACTATTTTTTATAAAAAAAAAATTCATGTCTTTGACAACAAACTTCTAAATCTTTTTGGCAAATCATTTATGGATGAAGTTTTGTCATGTGTTTGGTTATAAATTTATAAATATTTTTGGCAAGTATTATTGGGTGTAGTTTTGTCATGCATTTGACCATAGATTTTTTTGGGAGATACGTTTTATTTTTAAAAAATATATATATGATTTATATATATAAGTTCTAAAAATTTATTTAAAATAATCATAGTAAAAATATATATATGATTTATACATATAAGTTCTAAAAATTTATTTAAAATAATCATAGTAAAAATATATATATGATTTATACATATAAGTTCTAAAAATTTATTTAAAATAATCATAAGTTTACATTGTCATTTTATAATGAAAATATTTTGTGAAAAGAAATGACAACGAACATAATTAATATGAATTCAAAAAAAATACCATTGATTTGTATATGAAAAACTACTATTACTACTTGTAATTGGAAGTGACTTCGGAGAGTAAGATCGGATAAAAATTATATAAAATATGTATATAAAGGTATAAATTTGTACACCAAACTAGGAATGAAATTTAATTTAAAATTATAAATATTGGGTATTTTATAAATTATAAAAGTTTAGGATAATTTTTAAAGTTTTAAAAATTCTCGAATAGCTCAAATTCAATTTTTTTTTCTACAACTTGGGATTTTTTTAAAAATGCAACATAACATGAAATATAATTCTTCAGCTACAGAAGAACAATCAATTAGTGTTGAATTGTGCCTCCAAAGTCTCCAACAAAGAATATAATATTGCAAGGTCCTTTATAAGTTCTTTTTCTTTGGTAAGAATGGAATCAAGAACCCAAATAATGCCTACATTTTTATTATTATTTTAAAAAAGATGGATCATATGTGTTTCTTTTAAGAAATGATAATGATTGCATTTTATTATTCTTTTATTTGGTACACAAAGTCATCAAACTAATTTTTTTTTGCATATTTTATTTATAATAGTTAAATGAAATTTAAACATCAAATATTAATATACATATATAACAACTCACTCTAATAACCATGTAATATTAAGATTTGATTGTATCAGTGTACTATACATTTCTTCCTTTGATTATCACTATGCTGAAAGACGTCAAAGGAATTTAATTATTTCCTTAATTGAAATTATATTCCCAATTTGACTATTATGTAGTAACACAAAATGCACGAAGTTATTTGAAACGACTAAGAAGATTTTCACTTATAAGAATTTGAATCTATCCAAACCAAATCATATAGTAATATAAATATAGAATGAATTTGATCAGAAAAATAAAAAAATATCACAAATGATTTCCTTTTTACTTGAATATATCTTTTCCAATTCAACTGCTTTCTTTGACATGCAATGTGTTGCCGAATCATTTATTACTATTAGTGATATGCTAAAGTAGTAACATCGATTGAAACTTTAAGAAACAACAAAAGGTCAAAGGATATTCCATTTAAAAGTCAGTTTAACGTTTCAGGATCTCACACAACGAAGAAGCATGAAACCATTCTTTCACTAACTCATTGATCGATTGATACACGTGCTATGACGTTTTCACCTTATACTAGTGAATGTGTCTCATTCTTTCAATTATCCAACATAGTACAGACCTTGGTCTAAACGCCTCCCGATGTTAACCCATTTTCTCTATTTAGTGATACTTAAACTCATTTTCTCTAAGAGACTCTTGTTTTGTTTATAAAATAATTCATAACATGGTAGTGAAAATCATCTCTTCACGTTCTCCCATTTTGACCATGGTGGACATGACCCAAGCCAACGTCACCAACTAAACAATCATCATACAAGAAATATTTTGTGCGACCTGTGAGCATCAAGATCTTACCTGCAAGATTTTACAAGTGTAACTACCTATTTACGTCATTATAGAAAAGCCAATACGGAAAGAATTTGGGCCAAAAAACTTTTGAGTAGTGACTTGAAAATTTGTAACCTAGTCCAGATTTGAATGAAATCTGAGTCAGGTGGGGCTATGGAAATATGGTAATGAATGAGAGATTTAATTATATTTTGATTATATTATTGGATAGCCAAGACATTAAGGAGCCTCTACGGCTTTACGGAATTGAATTCGGTCAAGTAAAACTCTTGGAATTGATCTTGACGTGGAAGGGCAATTTTAGAACGTCTCAGGTTGAAGGTGTGTTGTAAATTGGTAGCTAAGAACTCAAACTTCGAGCTTCTGTCTTATGCAAGCCACCTGGACGGGGCCGTTGAGGTGGGACAGTCGCGATTTAAGTCGGGGAAAACCCCCTAAAATTATTATTTTCTACGAAAATTCATTTTAAGAGCTAGGAGACGACCCATGTCTGTTTTTTTAAAAGTTTTTCACGACTTTTAGTGCTAAAGGTGAGAATTTTACTCCCCTAATCATTTTTTCGATCCGTAGAACTTAGATTATAGGGTAGTTATCGTTGGGGATAGTTTTGGCCTAAAGTTAATGGTGGGAAAAATATCTAGTTGCACATTAGGATCATGGGTTTGGTCTTGGGTTATTGTGTCTGTTATAATTCGGGTAAACTAGACCTTAATCATTGATCCTTGTGTTAAATTACTCGTTTGTAGAGCAAAAACAAGCAAAAAGAATCTTAAAAGGGAAGGCTCAAGTTCCTAAGAATGATTCAAGCTTGGTTTCGAGGTAGGTGATGATTTAATTTCCTGTTTGTGTGATGAATGTCGGTTGATCGCTACATTGTATTGCATGCATGTATGTGAATAGGGAAATGCGAACCAATATAATGAAATGATGATGTGTGAACAATACATACCATGAACCTATTATTTGATTGTATGATTTGAGTATTGCTCATTATGAATGTGATTGTGATTGTGGTTTTGCTGATTAGATCAGGTGTCACTTTTCGACACATGCATTGGATCAGGTGTCATGTTTCGACATATAATTAGACCGAGTGTCACGTTTTAACACATACATTAGATCAGGTGTCACGTTCTGGCATACTAAATAGTTTGGGTATGGGTTCCATGAAAGGACCATTTGTGAATTGTGTTATATTTAATAATCGTTGAAGTTGGGAAATTGTATGTTGCTTCTAAAATGATGACTAAACCATCTTATGTATATGCATGCTTATTGTGTTGTGATTCCTTGCCTATGTTTAACTTATTGGAGTAGTTGTGTGATCTTACAAGTACTTGTGGTTGTGAACTGATATTGTACTTGCTCGTTCTTTGGTGAGTATAGTGTACTTGTTGGTTCTTTGTTGAGTATAGGGCTTCTTCAGGAGGTTACTGATAGACCTCAACTAGGAGATAACTGATCAAGACCGAATTTAAGGGTGAGCTAGTTTTTTCAGGCTCCGATGAGCCCTTTTTTGTTTAGTCCATTCTCAGACTAGTGTTTTAGACATTTTTTATGTTTGGTTGGAGTTATACCCCTTTTTTCCTTAGGCTTGTTGAAATAGAATTTTGGTGCAATGACTTTCAGGTTCTAGTAGTACGAGGAGAAAGTTGGACCATAGAAGGAGGTACATCCTAAGACTACAAGTATACCTCCCTTAGACTCAGTGGTAACTCAACATATTATGACTTCTCTAAAAGGACCAGTCGGCCCTAGAGTCCTCCCCATGGTGCAAGCGACTCAAACCCAAGCCAATCCCCTCATTATTGTTACAGTTCCCAACGTGGGAGGAGTCTTAGGCACCAATTCCATATTCCGTCCTTTATTAGGTCCACTGATGATTGGTAATGAGCATGAGATGTTGACTAAGTTTTTGAATTTGAAGTTGCCTATATTCCATGGTTTTGAGAGTGAGGACGCCTATGATTTTATTTTGGATTGTTATGAGAGGCTTTATTAGTTGGGTATTGGCTATCATCATGGAGTAGAGTTTGTGACCTTCCAGCTTTAGGGTGAGGCTAAGCAATGGTGGTGAGCTTATGTGGAGTGCAGATCGCCAGTCTTGCCCACTCACTTGGACACAGTTCCGTGCTCTGTTTCTGCAAAACGTATATGCCTCGGATTTTGAGGGATCGCAAGAAGGATGAGTTTATGGATTTGGAGCAGGGTGATATGTGTGTTACTACTTATGAGGCTAAGTTTCATGTTTTGTCTAGATATGCTACACAATTAGTAACTACAGAGGAGGAGAGGATTCATCTAGTCATCAAGGGATTAAACTCTGAGCTACAGATATTGTCTATTCATATGACCTCTTCAAGTAAAAATTTTAATGAAGTAACCGACTTTTTGAAGAAAGTAGAAGGAGTTCGACGTGATGGGATGGGAAAGGCTTTGGATAAGAAGCCCAAGAGCACAGCTAACTTTCATGGTTCCTACTCTAGGGGTTCAAGTAGGTCGACCCTTGCAGCCTGACCAATTTAGTCAACCATGCCCGCTTCTACAATCGGTTACTCGGGAACTCCACTGGAGAACTTTATTCAGGATAGTCAGGGAGCTGCACCTTCGGCGGGCAGCAGGCCATCTTTTGGCCGAACTTGTTATAACTGTGGAGAACCTGGGCATATGAGGAGAGATTGTTCCCACCTGCGCTTGGCTTACCTGGCGCAGCAACAGACTAGAGTAGTGGTACCAGCAGATAGTGGTAATAATGGCAGAGGCATCCACAAAGAGGTCGATGTAGGAATCAGTGAGGTCGTGGAGGCCGGGTAAATGGTAATATAGGTAGAAGAGCAGTGAAACCAAGCAAGAAGACTGCCCGTCATGATGACTAGGCTCAATGTTATACCTTTTCAGACAAGACCGAAGTTGAGACATCTGATGCAGTTATCGCAGGTACTATTCTTGTCTGTGATTGGACGTCTACTCTCTTATTTGATTCGGGTTCTACTTATTCATATGTGACAGTACAATTTGCCTTGGGATTTGATATGGTTTGTGATGTACTTAATGACCCCATCTATGTTTCTACCCGAGTTGAAGAGTCTGTCATAGTCACCTACATCAATCGTACTTATCCTGTCTTGTTTATGGGTATCCAGACTTGGGCTGATTTGGTTATTTTTGTAACACCTCAGAATATTTTTGAGCTAAGACTCAAACCCTTCGTATTGAGTGATATTCTACCAAGGAATTGAAAATTTCTTAAGTATTAAATTTAGGTGACAATATTTAGCACCTTGAGTACCAAAAAGAACTTAATTGAAATAGAAAAATATGAAATTTGGAGAGTTAAGCTAAGTATGAGATTTAGGTCAAGTTCAAACGATCATAACTCCTAGTACATGATGAGTTAGGTGTTCTACAAGATACTATAAGAAAAATCTTTGAATTATCTTTCCAATGCCGCCAAGTTTGCTAATTTTTGAGTTCGGATGAGTGAGATTGAACTTTTGAAGTTAGGTTGTCCAGTTAAGGAAAGTTAGCCAAAAATAATGAGGGGTATTTTGGTCCTTTCCTTACCCAATCCGATTTAATTTATTTTTAGTAATATTTTAGGGGTCTAATTCTTTTAGGTTCAGTTTTATAATCCAAATATATGCCAAGGGTTTTAGTTGAGAGTTCAAGAAGAGACAAGAAGAGAAAAGAGGAAACGATGAAGGCTTTCGTCGACATTCTTGAGTTTAATTGCGAATTTTCGCCATGGGTTTAATCGTAAGAGGTATGTAAGCTTCCATAGTGTTGGGTTAGTTCACCCACACTCCAAAAATATTATTTTCAACGTAATTTCATTCTCAAAAATTTGAAGGATTTAAGTTCTTGATAGATGTTCTTGAGGTTCATTGTAAATTTTGTATTGTTGGAGTTTGATGGTTTCTTGAGATGAACTTGATTCTTTGAAGTTTTTTTTATGTATTAGTGTTTACTTAAGTTGGGTAATTGAATCTAAGGAAAACTTGAGAATATAAATCGATTAAAAGCGATTTGGGGTCAGAAAATGAGAGGCGAAATTGGCCCAAAGCTTGCCAGGGGAGGGGCTGGCGCGGCGTGCCCTAGAAACGCCCAGGGGGATGGGGAGGCGCGCCTATAGTGCGGCCAAATTCAGCCTCTGATGTTAGAGGCTGGCACCCTATGCCCGAAAAGCGCTAGGGTCGCTGTCCCCCACTTCTTTTCCGTCGGTTGTCCCGTTTTAGCTCATTTAAAGTGTATCTTTACTCCTTTTAATTCTAGAAACATTAAACTACTTATAAGCACTTAGAAATCATTCATAACCTTGAATTAATAATTTAAATTCAAGGTAAAGTTAATATTAAGTTTTGAGAGTTATTCCAAACCTTTTGAAAGAGTCCCCCCTTCGAGTCCTTTTGAGGAGTCTTCTACAACTTGTATTAACTTGTTTCAAGACTCGATCAAGTGAGTATGAGGAAGAAGATAATTTATTTATGAGTTTACCTTGTCATCATTCTATTTTCCATGTCATAAATCAGAACTCTAGAATTCATAATTCACATTCAAGAGAGAGTTAAGAGAAGAGTTCAAGAAAGCCCTTTTGAGTTCAATTGTGAATCCTTTGAGGTAAACTATTAATTTGAACTAAGTTTTGAGGAAGTAAGTAAGAGAATGCGAGATTTTTATACACGGGTTCCATCTAGTTACTTAGACCTTCGAGACGAGTTGTTCATGCCCATAACTTTCGCATGAACTCTATAAATAGAGTATCATTTAGAGGATTAGTATCTCCAAGTTCCAAGTCTTGAGTATTGAATTCGTTACTCCTTTTGAGATTATATTCCTAATCATGGGACTATTACATGTTACCCATGAAATCCTTGAGATGAGTAGTTATGCCCATAGTTTTGCATGAAACCTATAAGTCAAAAAATCTTGAGATAAGAAGTGTCTTCGAGTCCTTGAGTTGAGTAGTTCATACTCATAATTCCGCATGAAACCGCCAAGTTGAACTTCATGAAATCATCCATAACTATGATATCATGAACCTTGAATCCATAATCCAATTCAAGGAAACTTAATATCAAAGTCAAAGGAGTTAAGAGTTAAGTCTAGAAGTTCTCAAAGTAAAGTTTCTTAAAGTTTTCAAGAGTTCTTACTAAACGTTTTAACTTCCTTTTAAGGATCAAATTTCAATTCAAGTAAAGAGCAAAGAGTTGAGATTCTTCCTTCAAAGTAATATAAGGGAACTAAGTATTTCCTAAGACTTGAGTTCATTTCTCAAAAGTTATAAGGGAAATAAATATTCCCAAAAGTTTATAAATGTTTTTCACATTTAAGTTAAGAGGAAACTAAGATTTCCAAAAGAGCTTTGAGCAACAAAAGTGAACATTGATTCCAAGAGAGCTTTTTAAAGCTAAAAAGTTGAGCAAATTATCTCAACCCAATGAACGAAAGTTATTTTAAAAGCATGAGCTAAAGTATATATTGGGAGTAGTATTGAAAACCGATGTGGGGATAAGAGTTCATATTAACTCAAGTCCCATGTAAACCATATAGCCATCATGGATCCACTAAGTTAAGGAATTCTATGTGCCGCCAAAGCATAGGACAGTTCTAGCAGCGTGGGCAAGACGATGTATCACCACTTAGGCTCATAGTGGTGGTTATCAGTTAGAGAATCTCCCACAAAAACTACACACTCACTCATGGCGCGTCTGAGGCTTATTTAACCTATGACTATATTTTATTTTATTTTCTATTCTTCTTCCTCATTTTCAGCTAGTACATCTTCTTACAATATCTCTCTAAATATTTTTCGAAAAATCCATCAAAGACTTCTTTCAAAATACTATTGATATAAGAAAGGAATAGAAATATCCCCTGGTATAATCAGATATGTTACTTTCTTATATAAGTAAAGTTGAGTTTGTTATTTTGTTTCCTACAACGAACTAAGTTGCTTTTACTGTTTTATAATGCTTGTTATATATAGCATGTGTATTATTGATTTATATTAAGTTGAGTATCGATAGTCGAATATCATATCTTTGAGTTCAATATTTAATATCTAAGTTAAGTATCTTATCCTTGAGTATGCTGAGTTGAGTAAGTTGAGTAGTTTGAGTATTCCTTGAGTTTCAAGTTTTAGAAGAGGTAAGTATGTTTCCATTTTTTTTTATCAAGTATCAAGCTTATGTTATGCTTTAGAATTCCCCTCACATGCTAGTACATTCCATGTACTGAGTCATTTGGCCTGCACCTTATCACAATGCAGATACAAGTATTCGGGATCATCAATAGGAGCTTCGTTGATACATTCGAGAGTTCGAGTTAACTATGGTGAGCCTCCTTGCTTCCGGAGTCTTGTCCCAACTTACATCTTTATTAGTTAGATGCTTCATAAATAGTCAGTATAGTTGAGGAGTCTGTATTATCATTTATTTTATTAAATATTTTAAAGACTAAAGTTGTTTTTTATGGCGAGTTGTGTATATTTAATTATACAGAGTTTTTCGTTGGACTTAAAATTGTATTTAAGTTTTATGAACTTTTATTTCAGTTTTAAGCTTTGTATGTTTAAGTTAGTCTTCCGCTTGTAGTAAGCCAAGATGAGAGTTCGCTTGAGGACCAGCAATGGTTTTTGAGTGTCGGCCACGTCCAGGGTGTAGACTCAAGTCATGACAATTTTAGATATGACTGACTTCGATATATCTTAGGCATGACTTAGTTATCCCTCTATTATGTTGTGATTAATTATAATTCTAAGTCTGTGACTCTAGAGATATAGGTATGGAAAAGTTAAAGTGGGAAGGGGTATACAAGCCTAATCGAGCTAAGATTATATCCTTCATTCGGTCTAGGAAACTAGAAGGGCAGGGGTGTTTAGCATATTTTGCTTATATTTGGGATGTTGAGGTTGAGTCTCCCTCTATTGAGTCTATTACTGTAGTGTCTGAATTCATAGAAATGTTTCCTACCAATTTTTTTGGTATGCCTACAGATAGAGATATAGATTTTGCATTGACTTGGAATCGAGCACTCACTCCATTTCCATCCCTCTGTATCGTATGATCCAGTAGAACTGAAAGAGATTAAGGCTCAAATCTAGGAACTACTTGATAAAGGGTTCATTCGTCCTAGTGCTTCCCCGTGGAGTGCTATTATCTTGTTTGTTAAGAAAAAAGATAGTGGTATGAGGATGTTCATATAGACTATGGACAGTTGAATAAGGTAATCATTCAAAATAAGTATTTGTTGCCTCGAATAAATGATCTTTTGACCAATTGCAAGGTGCGTAAGTTTTCTCTAAGATTGATCTAAGGTTTGGTTACCATCAATTAAAGATTAGGTCTGTTGATGTATCCAAAACGACATTTAGAACCTTGTTATGGGCACTACGAGTTTCTAGTGATGTTGTTTGGGTTAACAAATGCGCCAACAACATTCATGATTCTGATGAATGATATGTTCAAACCATTTCTATATTCTTTTGTTATCGTCTTCATTGATAACATTTTGATGTATAAAGATTAAGGAAGAGCATGCTGACCATCTTCACATTGATTTGAGTGTCCTTGGGAAATAAAAGTTGTATGCCAAAATTTTCAAGTGTGAATTATGGTTGGGTTCAATTTCTTTTGGGGGGCATGTAGTTTCAACAGAAGGGGTAATGGTAGATATCCAAAACATTGAAGCGGCTACGAATTGGGTTTGACCCAACAGACTGAAGTTAGGAGTTTTGTGGGGTTCGTTAGCTACTATCGTCAATTTGTGAAGAGTTTTGCTTCCTGCTACGCATCTAACAAGGCTGACCAAAAATGAGATTCCTTTCTAATGGACCGAAAAAAGTGAAGAGAGCTTTCAAAATATCAAGACTTTCTGACCACAACACTTATTTTGACACTACATGTGAAAGGTAAACATTTTATTATTTATTGTGATGCTTCACATTCGGATTCGGGTGTTGTGTTGATGCAAGATAAAAATGTCATAGCTTATGCATTGTGGCAATTTATGAACCCTAGGTTAAGTAATTTATAACATTCGAAAAAGAAGTGATACTGAACACTCAACTAAATAAAATTGGGGAGATTTGTGAGTGAATTTAAGAGAAAAAGTGTAAACTTTGTTGAAACTAGAACCCTTTGCTTGGACCCGTAATGCTTCAGTAGTTCTGTGTGAATGAGGTGATATTGTCGATTGAATTGATTTTGAAGGAGATGAATTTGATTTCGGGTGGGGGAGGGTCATCTATGTGGTAGTTGTAACGATCAAATGGAAGAAGTGAGCGGAAGTATAAGAATTTTTTTAATTGGAATGGGTTTTAAAGGTTTTGACTGGTGGGTCGGGTTGATCACCATTTCGCAAAACTGCATTTTACGACACTAGTCACGATCCATTTAAGACTACCCGGGTTATGGAGTGGTTTCATGGACTGAGTCATGAAACAAAAATGATTTAAAAACATACATGAGACCTACGAACACTATCTACTGACTGTGATTGTTTCTACGGCTCAAAAGATGGTTTGTAGATCTAAATCTGCAATTGTTCATTATGCCTTGTTTTCTACGAACAACATTCACGTCCCTAAACTTAACTATGACTCATAAATAGGTCTCTTAGAAAAGGCATGCATGTTAATTTTTTATCGGAGTTCTACAAGTGGTATTCATGAGCCATGGAGAGAACCACAACTTTTAAACCCTACACACAGAAACTCACTTACCTTGATATTTTCTAGATTCTTTCTCTCATCACTTGCACACTTCACATCCATTAGTTTTTTTTAGTTCTTCTTTTAGTTTTCTTGAATTATCTCGCTTGATTTAACTTTGTGGCACGGCGTAGGTTCTTTGGTTACTCACACTTTATCATGATAGTAACCTTTTCATACTAGGATTTGTAGGGTTCTTCCACCTTATTGAACCCTTGTATGGAAAACTTAGACATCGTATCTTCACTTGTAAAAACATTACTCCATTATCAAACTCTAACAAAAGAAAGAATTCATGATCTTCTGATTATTTTGACTCTTGCTTATTCTGATTTCTACCCTTGTTCTTATTTTTGTTCTTTAGTATAATTTATCTCTCTTGTTTATTTTTGTTCAAATGATCTAGCCGTAAAAAGGAAAGGAGTTGTATATTATTATGTGTTTAACAACATTTTTATAAATTTTACTATTGTTGCAAACACTATTCAACCCTCTTAATTGAAGCATTGTACGACTCTAATCTCAACATAGCATAACGTGAGAACTCACAAAGATTCTCAGACTAGTTTTGCTTGAATTAAGGTCATATAATCTGGTAATATGCATATGTGCTTTGCAAGTGCTAATATTCAAGTTTGTTGAAAATATATCTCATGATATTACAGAAATAAAATAGTTAGCTACTTTTAGAATTTTCAAATTATATTATTAGAGTCTTATGTGACTTGAATTTAGGAGTTAATTCTTTTTATTTGTTATTTGGATTTACTGATAAGTTAGATATGTATTTTTCTATTTTTAGTTAGTAATTATATCTATAAATGTAAGTCTCTGAATTATCAATAAAATAAATTTCTTTGACAATACTTCAGTATTTTTTCCCTCAAAATTTCCTCTTTTATTTTCCAAATTTCTTTATTATAAAATCAACAAGTGGTATTTAGAGTCTTCTTCTTAAGGGTCATGTGAGTACAAAAATGAATTTTGAAAATAATTTTGCACAGATTGCTCCCCTTATTCTTTATGGTGAAAATTATCAATTATGGACTGTGAGAATAGAAACCTAGCTGGATGCTCTTGATATTTGGAAAGATGTGGAAGAGGATTATGAAATTAATCAAATGTCAAATAATTTCATTGTGACCTAAATCAAGAGTCATGAGGAAAAGAAAATCATTCAGTCCAAGACAAAAGTAACTTTGTTTGTTGCTATTTTGACAATTGTTTTCATGTAAATCATGGCTCTCACATCACCAAAAGAAATTTAAAATTATTTGAAGAAAGAATATGTTGAACATGAAAGAATACGATAAAATAAAGATATTAAATTTAATGAAGGATTCAAATTGCATAGAATGAAAGAGTTAGAAATAGACAAGGAATATTATGACAGATTGTTTGGTATTGTCAATAAGGTAAGATTGCTAGGTACTGAATTTAAGGATACAAGAGTTGTTCAAAAAAGTTCTTATTACAGTTCCCGAAAGGAATTAAGCATGTATGATAAAAGATATGTCCAAAATTATCTTGAAAGAGTTGTTAAATTCTTTATAGGCACAAGAACAAAGGAGACTTATGAGACAAGATGACATGGTTGAAGGGGCATTAGTAGTCAGCCACAAAGCACAACGAAAGGATAATATTTTGAAAATTATCCACTTTGTCAGCACTGTGAAACAAATGGACATCCTCCATATAAATGTTGGAAAAGAATAGATGCATAGTGCAAAATCTGCAAATAACTTGGTCATGAAGTCAGGATTTGCAAATTCAAATTTCAAAAAGATGAAACAGTTGTCCAACTCACTATTAAAGAAAAAGAAGACCACTTATTTGTGGCAACTTGTTTTTCAACCAAAAAAATCTAATTTTTGAATAATTGATGGTGATTGTATAAACCACATGACATATTAAAGATTTTTTAAAAAAAAAGAGTTCATTCCTATGAAAATAAGAAAGTCAAAACTCGGGATGGTGATTGTATTCTTGCAAAAAAAAATGATATGTTGCAACGAAAATAAATTCAGGTGCAAAAATAAATTCAGGTACAAAAATAAATTCAGATGTTCTTTATGTGTCTGATATTGATTAAAGATTGTTAAGTGTTGGTCAGTTAATAAAAAAATTATTTAAATTATTTGAGGACAAATATTGTCGAATCTTTGATTCCACTAAGCAAGAAATTTACAAGTTGAAATGGGAGGTAACAGCTTCTCATTTAGTCCAACAGAAGATGCACAAAAGTCTTGCAAGACAAAAGATGAATTGACAGATTTGTTCACAAGCTCATAATTTATAATTCATGATCCAAGGAGGAGGGTTGAAAATATGTCTGAGGATATTTAAAATAAAACAGTTAGCTACTTTTAGAATTTTAAATTATATTATTAGAGTCCTATGTGACTTAAGTATGAGAGTTAGTTCTTTCATTTGTTATTTGAATTTTACTGATAACTTAGTAATATATTTTCCTATTTTAATTAGGAACTATCTCTATAAATGTAAGTCTCTAAATTATTAATATAAATCTCTTTGACAATACTTCAGTTTTTTTTCTTATTTCTTATTTTCTTTATTAAAATACCAACAAAGCTCATGAATAACTTATTATATTTCGATTAGATCAAATAAAGTTCCTATAACAAACCACTTCTTTTCAACTTTTAAAACTTTTGCTTGAAAGATATTTAAGTAAGAGAAGGAGAAATTAAGTAAGAGAAGGAGAAAAATTAATCAATGAATCCTTTCTCCACTTCTCGTTTTGCATGAATGTAAAATGATATGGGAACAAATACCATTAAAAAAAACTCAACATCTCAACTTCAAGCACTTTGTGAATCATTATTAGGTTCAGCTTCTACAAAGTACTTCTTCACTCTCTGCTGAGCAATTAATACCTACAAGAGACATTTTGTTGGATAAAAAATAATTAGTATCCTTCGTTTCTATTTATATGTCATTTGTATAAAAAATAAATATTTTTTAATATTTGTTATTTCACAAAATCAACGCATAAATTATACTATTCTTTCTATTTTATCCTTGAGAGTTGTTAGCATTGAAAGTGTGGATTTGACCAACATAGTAATTTTTCTTGGTTTCAAACCCGATGTCTAGAGTCCACACTGAAGCCCTGATTAAATCTAGATCGTGCACTACATGACTCATTCGAGAGACACTCCCAACATGATTTTTTTTCATACCCAGGGCTCGAATCTGATACCTCTGCTTAAGGGTGAAACAATCTCACCGCTACACCACAACTCATGTTGGTGAAAACTAAGTAATTAATTCATATTCATTGGTCAAATAAATTAATCCAAATAAATTAAGTTTATGTTCATTTATTGAAAACTCGATTTCGATAAAATACTAAATAAAGGTACAATGATAAAGTTATCTAATTTCTTAAAGGATATGAAATTTAAAAGGGATAATTGTATATAATAGCAAACTAATAATCTAAAATAAATGGAGTAGCTACTATTTGATCTAATTGTGTCCCATAGCAAACGTTTGTCAACGTTTGCCAGTCGCCTCTCTCCCTAAACTCTCGCTCGCCACTCTCCCATTTCCGCTCGTTACTCTCCCTCTGCTCGCCTCTCTCGCTTTATACAACATAAATGTATAAATTGTGTTTCGAATTTGTATTAAGTGAGAAAATTGTATATACACATGCAAAAACATATATCTTAGTGCTATACACTTAATTATACAATTTACAAACATCTTACTTCGATTCAATTGTATACAAATGCAAATTTTATACAAATATTGCAGCAAAAAGGCCAGCGGATTATGCAATTGCAGTGAAATACAGTTTTCTCTCGCTTTATACAACAGAATTGAATAAATTGTGTTTCTGTTTTTGTATAAAGCGAGAGAAAAACATATATCTTCTTCCTATACACTCATAATTATACAATATACAAACATTTTACTTCGATTCAATTGTATCCAAATGCAAATTTTATACAAATATTGCAGCAAAAAGGCCAGCGGATTATGCAATTGCAGTGAAATACAGTTTTCTCTCGCTTTATACAAAAACAGAAACACAATTTATTCAATTCTGTTGTATAAAGCGAGAGAAAAACATTTATCTTCTTCTTATACACTTATAATTATACAATATACAAACATTTTACTTCGATTCAATTGTATCCAAATGCAAATTTTATACAAATATTGCAGCAAAAAGGCCAGCGGATTATGCAATTGCAGTGAAATACAGTTTTCTCTCGCTTTATACAAAAACAGAAACACAATTTATTCAATTCTGTTGTATAAAGCGAGAGAAAAACATTTATCTTCTTCTTATACACTTATAATTATACAATATACAAACATTTTACTTCGATTCAATTGTATCCAAATGCAAATTTTATACAAATATTGCAGCAAAAAGGCCAGCGGATTATGCAATTGCAGTGAAATACAGTTTTCTCTCGCTTTATACAAAAACAGAAACACAATTTATTCAATTCTGTTGTATAAAGCGAGAGAAAAACATTTATCTTCTTCTTATACACTTATAATTATACAATATACAAACATTTTACTTCGATTCAATTGTATCCAAATGCAAATTTTATACAAATATTGCAGCAAAAAGGCCAGCGGATTATGCAATTGCAGTGAAATACAGTTTTCTCTCGCTTTATACAAAAACAGAAACACAATTTATTCAATTCTGTTGTATAAAGCGAGAGAAAAACATTTATCTTCTTCTTATACACTTATAATTATACAATATACAAACATTTTACTTCGATTCAATTGTATCCAAATGCAAATTTTATACAAATATTGCAGCAAAAAGGCCAGCGGATTATGCAATTGCAGTGAAATACAGTTTTCTCTCGCTTTATACAAAAACAGAAACACAATTTATTCAATTCTGTTGTATAAAGCGAGAGAAAAACATTTATCTTCTTCTTATACACTTATAATTATACAATATACAAACATTTTACTTCGATTCAATTGTATCCAAATGCAAATTTTATACAAATATTGCAGCAAAAAGGCCAGCGGATTATGCAATTGCAGTGAAATACAGTTTTCTCTCGCTTTATACAAAAACAGAAACACAATTTATTCAATTCTGTTGTATAAAGCGAGAGAAAAACATTTATCTTCTTCTTATACACTTATAATTATACAATATACAAACATTTTACTTCGATTCAATTGTATCCAAATGCAAATTTTATACAAATATTGCAGCAAAAAGGCCAGCGGATTATGCAATTGCAGTGAAATACAGTTTTCTCTCGCTTTATACAAAAACAGAAACACAATTTATTCAATTCTGTTGTATAAAGCGAGAGAAAAACATTTATCTTCTTCTTATACACTTATAATTATACAATATACAAACATTTTACTTCGATTCAATTGTATCCAAATGCAAATTTTATACAAATATTGCAGCAAAAAGGCCAGCGGATTATGCAATTGCAGTGAAATACAGTTTTCTCTCGCTTTATACAAAAACAGAAACACAATTTATTCAATTCTGTTGTATAAAGCGAGAGAAAAACATTTATCTTCTTCTTATACACTTATAATTATACAATATACAAACATTTTACTTCGATTCAATTGTATCCAAATGCAAATTTTATACAAATATTGCAGCAAAAAGGCCAGCGGATTATGCAATTGCAGTGAAATACAGTTTTCTCTCGCTTTATACAACAGAATTGAATAAATTGTGTTTCTGTTTTTGTATAAAGCGAGAGAAAAACATATATCTTCTTCCTATACACTCATAATTATACAATATACAAACATTTTACTTCAATTCAATTGTATTCAAAGCAAATTTTATACAGATATTGCAGCGAAATAGACCAGCGAATTATACAATTGCAGTGAAATAGGTCAGCGAGTTATACAATTGCAGTGAAATAGGCCAGCGAATTATACAATTTAGGCCAGCCAATCATACAATTGTATATGTATAGCGAGGCCAGCGAATTATACAATTTAGGTCAGCGAATCATACAATTGTATATGTATAGCGAATTATACAGTTATATTTTGCTATGGAGCGCAATTATGCAAACTTTGCTATAGCATACAAATATGAATTTTTTATTTGTTATATATGAAAGTTACCCAACTTAAAATGGTGACAATTAAATAAGAACAGGAGTATTTAGTAGGTAGCTTTAGCATTAACTTAAAATGAATAAATACCTGTTTGTCCCAATCAGTTTTGAGAGTGATGACAAGTAACACCACAGTTTGTGCCAAAACACCAAAGAGCATTCCAATCCAAACACCCTAAAAATGATATTAAAAGGACAAATAACCCTCAGTCAAAAGTAGAAAACCATAAAAAGAAAAAAAAAAGTAGAGAGAAATGAGCAACTTACTTTAACTTGCAGTTTGAAAACATAACCAAGTACAACTCCAACTGGAACGCCAACCAAGTAGTAACATCCAATGTTGACATATGCTACTATACTCTGCCATCCAGCTCCAACAGCAACACCTGTAGCAAGTTGTGACATCAAATCTTCTATGTTTACATTATCATATTATATAGAATCAAGTTACGAATCAAACAAGGTACCAGAGAGAACTGGTTGAACACTGTTCAAAAGTATAGAAAATGCTAATAAAGGAGATAAGCGGTCAACTTCTTCAGCCACGTCTTCACTTTCTGTGAATATATAGGCCAAGCGTCCGCGCAAGAAAAGGAAGAAGAGAAACAGGATGAAGCCAATAACAAATGAGGTCATCACTATTGTCAAGATTGAAAACCTTGCTGCTTTCGCACTCCCTCTTCCCAGCTCGTTTGATACACGTACACTAAAAAATAGTTTCGTGAACATGAATGACAATGATAAAGAAAAATAATCTAAAGAAGTAGCTAGAGAGGTGGTTATGAATAGTAGTACCATACTGCAGCTAAGAAACCAAGTGAAATCATCATTTCCCAACCATTGATGTTAAGACTGAGAAAGTGAATAAGATGAGCGATGAAAAACGTAAAGGAATGTGTTAATAAAATTAGAGAGGTTGAGTAGCTAGTTACCATATAGCAAGAGCATCAATCTGAACCATAGCATTTTTGAGGTTTCCTGTAAGAAGAATGAGTATAGTGTTGTACCAGAGTTCAAGGCTGTCAAAAAGAATAATTTTAATCAAATAAAAACAACGTAAACTATATGGAATTGAGTGAAATGTCATCTCACCAGAGCATGGCACCTGAAGAGAAAGAAAGCTTGATAACAGGCCAGAGATCCTTAAAGGCCAAAGATGTAAATCCCTTCCATGTTTCTTTACAGCCTCCAGAAGTCACATATATCAACTGACCAATATTAGGAAGCCAATATGCCAAGAGTGTAGACGTCATAGCGCCAGTCATTCCAAACTTGAATTTGACCGTTAAAAGCCAACAGAGGAAGATATGAATGGCAAGAGTACATGCTGCTAAGTAAGTAATAATCATGTTCTTACTCTGTGCTTGTAAGAACATTTGGCATGTATATGATGCAATGAAGGAATAAATCACGGGTATTAACCATAACGAAATAACTCCTGCCTCTTGAGCTATAGCTTCTTCCTGTCCTAAAGCTCTTAAAATAGGAGTTGTGAAAATAAAGATTGGTAAAAGCAGAGTTCCTGTTATAGTCAAGACAATCCATGATCTTTGAAGATATATGCCTAACATGTGATACTGTTTAGCACCATATGCTTGTCCACAAAGTGTTTCCAATCCACTTGCCATTCCTAAGATAATGCCATTCCCAAATCTGAGGAGAACAGTGATGACAAGGGCGTAGGCTGCAAGTTCAATAGAACCAATGTGACCGATGAATGCCTGGCTAATCACATTTACTCCAAACGTCGAGAATCTAGTAAAAATGGCAGGAGCAGCTATCACCCACATTTTCTTCCACTCTATCAATATCTTCTCCTTAATCTTCACTTCATTCTCTTCCACTTGAACTTTACTCAACAGCTTCTCACTAATATCATCACCTTCCATTTTTTAATTCCTCTGCAACATGTATATATGAAAAACATCCTTACAAGGATGACGACACAAACTTAAGTATGAATTCTTTCAAAATTTCTACTCATACAAAATCAGGATTATTTTGTCTACGCTCCCTCCCTCTCTTTCAATTTTGTGGTTTGATTCACAAAACTAATTTATATGTTGTGTGAATTTGGACATTCAATCTTTAATCTTCTAAAATTAACGTCTTGATATTTAGAAACAATGTAAAAAGTATTATATGTCTAAATAGTTAACAATTCAAAATATTTAAAAAGTATATAAAGAAATTCATGATCAAAGAAAAAAATATCATGTCTCTCCAGATACTTTGTTTGTTTCATACTACCTGGCTTATGGTAACTCGGCAGAACCCTTAACAAAGCTTTTATTACTAAATAAACTTTATTAGTTATATTATAGAACTCTAAAATTGACTATTAAGATTTTATATAATATTTAACATTAATGATAGAAAAGAAACAATATAATAAAACTTTCTATTATATTCTAAACTAAACAAATCAAAATGAAATAACTTTTTTTTCTATTGGGGTCAAATAATATGAAACAAAGAAAGAAAAGAGTAACTAGCACACATCGAAGAGAGTATAATTTTTAATTATTTTATTTTAAAAAAGTAAGTGAATCTATTAAATACGAACCATCAAACTTAGGAGTCGTTTGATAAATGATTAAGACCAATATTTAGTAATTTAGGGATTAGTTATTTATACATACATTAGTTATGTGTTTCTCAATTGTCAATCAAAACTCACATTAATTTTTAAGAGAACTATGCAACTAGTCAAAATTTGTAACTTATTTATAAAAAATAGCTACAGTTTAAAAATATTATATATAAAAAAAAACAATATGTTATTTTTGTTGCAAACTGTTATCCATCTCTCTTTGTACCCTTCCCCTGTCTCCCTTACCCCCTCCTCCCTCTCACTCTCACTTACCTCCCC
>NC_028639.1:36915400-36920012 GCF_001406875.1 Solanum pennellii | reverse complement strand
CCCCCCCCCTCCTCTCTCTCTCTATATTATTCTCTCATCTCAATAAGAAGAAATTCCTTCAAATTTACCACGTATCAATTGTATTCAATTAAATATATGTGTGAGTTTTGTATTTTTATTTTAAATGTATTCGAAAAATTGTATTTTGAATTTTTATATCAATTATATTTGTATTTGTATAAATAAAATATGCATTTATCCTCTTTGTCAAATGTATATGTATTAAATCAAAGAGAGGATGAATACGATTGTATTCGTTGTACTTCGAATACAGTTGATACAAAATAAATAAAAAATACAATGCAGAATAAATACAAAATATCGTTGTATTTCAAATACAATTGGTACAAAATACAATTCTATTTCCTTCCTCTCTCCTCTAAATATGTATTCATTTTGAATACAAATCAGTTTATATTTGTATTTTTTTTCTCCAAATTAGCAAAAAAAAAAGGTACACTCTCTCATCTTTATCCTAGATCTCTCGCTCGCCTCTCTCCTTCCTCCTCCTCTAATAATTTGCTATTATTCGTATATAATTAAGCAAATTATAGCTATAGAATACCTAATGTTTGCTATTTTTGAAAGTTTCCTGTAATTCTATATATGAATAACTTATTTCTTAATAAGTTATAAGAAAATTAATACACAAATAGCTTATATTTTTTTAGCAAATTATCCTTGGTTAACGAAGGAATTGAGATTAGCTTTGCTCAATTATATCTCTATTACTAACTAGGTTAAAAATATCATTATCTCATACGAAATTTAACGAAGAGCATATTTAGACCTATATGCATACATCAAAGGCATATGTAGTTCCCAAGTGCAATTATGCTACAATTTGTGAAGTACTGTAGTGAATTTTTTCACCAATTTAAGACATCATATACACACTTTTTAAGCCCATTTCAAAGCAATCTAACAAGTTATTTTATACGATTTAAATTATATGTTATAGATACAACAATAATATATCATAATATAAAGGAAATAATTCATCACTACTCTTTAAACACCAAAACACCTTAACATTCCATAAAATCAGCAAATGACATCAAATAAACAAATACAGTTACATTGCATTAAAATAACATAATTAGACCCCTTGCTTCAAATCACGTCTTTACGTTCCACCAAACCACGTAATGTCATTATATTCCATCAATTCCGAACATTTAATTAGTCTTTTTTAATTAAAGAAAAAAATTTATTAACTTTAATTAAGAATGATTAGACTTGATTTTTTAAAAGGATTATTTTTTTAAAGAAAAATATTATATGAAATATTGTGCAATATTAATGTCATATAAGTTCAATCAATCAGTTGACTAAGTGATGAAAGTAGAAGTCTTAAACCTGATAAACGATGTCAAATACAAAAACCTCATAGGTCATATTATGTAAGTTATTGTATTTTTATTTTGAACTTATATATAGCAGGAGTGATAATTTTCCGAAATTTGAGAGACACATTTATATTATACTAAGTTCCTATTATTTTTTGGTCTATGTGGAATTATCTTGTGAGTCCAATGCTGATTAATTTTTTTTTCAAATTAATGTCACATGGGTCGAAAAGGAGTAGAAAATTACTTATATAATAAGTTCAGAAAGTATAAGTGTATCTCTGAAATTTCAGATATTTGCCGAGGGAATACTTGCGTATTTTCCCTTTAATTTATGCAATCCTATTCAATTTGATGATATCTTTTAACCACTCATAAATAAAAAATTTTTTAAATGAAATGTTTTCTAAAAAAAAAGTATATAAAAGGAGATATAATTTGGATAAGCTTAGAAGAGAAACGTGTGTTGTCATAAGAAAGGGAAGAAAACAAATTAGAGATATAAAATGGAAATAGCACGTGGATTCTTTACCTACACAGATCTAACAAAAATCAAGTTATCTCCTCCTCCCAAACATTCCGATAGAATCGATACAGACAAAATTAACATGATTTCTATATGAAGATGACAAACACAAATCAATAAACAAGTTTAAATTTTTATAAAAAAACAATACATGTATAAATGATAAAGTATGTAATTCATGGAAAGAAACATGATGAATGAGAAAAGGTAATTAAGAGAAGAAAGAAAGAAAGAACGAATAAGCAAAGAAAGAGAAAAGCTACAGTACTTACGGTTAATTTAGGAGATTTTTCCGTTTCTCAACCTTTTTCCACCTTATGCCTAAACTATAAATAAAAGTCATACAAAAGCAATGTTGACATAAGTATGTTTTAAGACACAAATTTGATAAGGTTGTGTTGGTGTCAATAAATTCGACCAAAAAAAATATTACTCTTTTTCTTTTCGTTTACTTTTATTTATCATACTTTAATTTAATATATATATCAAAAAGATAATTAATAATATAAGTATTTTATTAAATTATTTCCTTTCAAATGATATCTTAGAAATTGGTTTTAAAAAGTAAATGT
The DNA here is from genome assembly GCF_001406875.1 of Solanum pennellii. NCBI lineage: Eukaryota > Viridiplantae > Streptophyta > Magnoliopsida > Solanales > Solanaceae > Solanum > Solanum pennellii. The sequence continues at coordinate 36,917,565 of NC_028639.1, read as the reverse complement.
TTAATGCTAGAGATAAAATAATAAAATAAATTTTATTATTTTAAAAATAAATGATAAATAAAAAATGAACAGAAGAAAAAAAAAAACATGCATCCTAAGCAGGTAAGGTGGGACGAATATATCAAATGGTATTTGGCTTTTCTATATTCGTTCTTTATATTACAGCATTCTAGATTCTCTGTTTCTACTGAAAATTGACAAGCTACGTCGCTTTTTAATTTCCACTCATTGTATATTATTTTTTTCATTTTAAAAAGAATTTTTTTATTTTTTTTAATTTGTTTGAAAAAGAATATTTTTTTTTATTTTTTGATAACATTTTAACTTTAACTTTTCACGTGACATATTTAAAAGGGCAACTTTCACATATAGCAAACAAAAAATTCATATTTGTATGCTATAGCAAACTTTGCATAATTGCGCTCCATAACAAACATAAAACTGTATAATTCGCTATTCATATACAATTGTATAATTCGCTGGCCTTAATTGTATTATTCGCTGGCCTAAATTGTATAATTCGCTGGTCTATTTCGCTGCAATTGTATAATTTGCTTTGCATACAGTTGAATCGAATTAAAATGTATGTATATTGCATAATTATAAGTGTATAGCAAGAAGATATATGTTTTTCTCGCTTTATACAAAAACAGAAACACAATATATACACTTCTGTTGTATAAAGCTAGAGAAAATTGTATTTTACTGCAATTGTATAATTCGCAATTGTATAATTCGTTGGCCTTTTTCTTTGCAATATTTGAAGTAAAATGTTTGTAAATTGTATAATTAAGTGTATAACACGAAGATATACATTTTTTCATGTGTATATACAATTTTCTCTCGCTTTATACAAAACAGAAACAGAATTATACACTTCTGTGTATAAAGCGAGAGAGGCGAGCGAGAATGGAGAGTGGCGAGCGAGATTTTTGGGAGAGAGACGCTGGCAAATTTTAACTAATGTTTGCTATGGAGCACAATTAAATCAAACCCTAGCTATTCCATTTAATTTAGGTTATTAGTTTGCTATTATATACAATTTTCCCTATTTAAAATCACAAAATTAAAGAACATTTTAATACATTTAACATTACTTTAATTTAAAATCACAAGATAAAAAAATCTTCTTTCTTTTTTTAAACTCCCTTCCAAATTAAACTACATCATTCTTTTTAACACAAAAAGATATAAAAAATATCAACAAGCCCTTTTTAAAACGAAAGGGTATAAAAAATATCAACAAGCCAAAATCTCGTTATCATAAAAACAGAGACACTAATCTCAGACTCCATTCTTTATTATAATTTCCCACTTCAATTGACCTATATTTTTTAATTCATTAAAAATATCACTATAATATTTTCATATCAAACNAATAAAATAAATTTTATTATTTTAAAAATAAATGATAAATAAAAAATGAACAGAAGAAAAAAAAAAACATGCATCCTAAGCAGGTAAGGTGGGACGAATATATCAAATGGTATTTGGCTTTTCTATATTCGTTCTTTATATTACAGCATTCTAGATTCTCTGTTTCTACTGAAAATTGACAAGCTACGTCGCTTTTTAATTTCCACTCATTGTATATTATTTTTTTCATTTTAAAAAGAATTTTTTTATTTTTTTTAATTTGTTTGAAAAAGAATATTTTTTTTTATTTTTTGATAACATTTTAACTTTAACTTTTCACGTGACATATTTAAAAGGGCAACTTTCACATATAGCAAACAAAAAATTCATATTTGTATGCTATAGCAAACTTTGCATAATTGCGCTCCATAACAAACATAAAACTGTATAATTCGCTATTCATATACAATTGTATAATTCGCTGGCCTTAATTGTATTATTCGCTGGCCTAAATTGTATAATTCGCTGGTCTATTTCGCTGCAATTGTATAATTTGCTTTGCATACAGTTGAATCGAATTAAAATGTATGTATATTGCATAATTATAAGTGTATAGCAAGAAGATATATGTTTTTCTCGCTTTATACAAAAACAGAAACACAATATATACACTTCTGTTGTATAAAGCTAGAGAAAATTGTATTTTACTGCAATTGTATAATTCGCAATTGTATAATTCGTTGGCCTTTTTCTTTGCAATATTTGAAGTAAAATGTTTGTAAATTGTATAATTAAGTGTATAACACGAA
>NC_028639.1:36908533-36910042 GCF_001406875.1 Solanum pennellii | reverse complement strand
GAAGTTCAGGCCGGCACCATGACTGTGCAGTATGTACCCACTGAAGAACAACCGGCTGATATTCTGACCGAGCCTCTCCCGAGCCGACAGCACGATTACCTCAGTTCCAAGCTTCCGTTTGCTTCCGCTCAGCTCAGCTTGAGGGGGGATAATAACAGATAGTATTAAATAAATAGTATTAAATAATATTAGTATTTACTGTGTACTAATCCTAGTCCTATTAGAATTAGTACTCCTTAATCCTAGTCCTATTAGGATTAGTACTCCTTCCTATATCTCCTATATATATCTCCCATGTATTCCCTTATTAGGTTAACACTTCAATACAATCAATATTCCTTCACTATATAGTTGCAAACTTTTCACACGTCTTTTTCTTTATAAATCTTTAATTTCAATTCTTTCACATAATTTTATTAATTTAAAATCAAATAATTCAATAATTTTATTTATTTTCTTAAATTATATGTCAAATTAAAATAGGTCATACAAAACTAAAACATAAAATAATATTTATGCAATCATCGTATCTCTCCAGTACCCATATCTGGTAAGGCTAAGTTATAGTGCTAGTATAATTGATGATAATGGATAATCTTAAATTGAGTTAGGTCTAAATGGAGCAAAGAAAAATATAAATAACTCAAATTTACTTGAGAAATTTTAATCATTTTTTCTCAATTTATATGATTTATTTTTTTTAGTCCTTCTCAAAAAAAATTATATTAAATAACAATTTAATAAAATGATTTATAACCATATAAATATCTACTGAATCTTTTCACTTTGAATTGTTATAATTTTTTTTAGAGTTAAACTATAAAAATTATGATTAATATTTTATAATATATTTTTTAATCATATTGATATGTAAATAAATGCACTTTATAATACTTTTTTTATAACTTTTAAATATCTAAATTTTTTATTTAAAATATTAAATTAATGTGACTTAATTTAATTTAAAAAATTATTAAAATTAACTTTTAAAAATGTAATATGATATATAACAATAAACAAAGAGAGTATCAGTTACACCATAAATTTTTTAAAAAGAAAATTCTTAAACTTTGTCCCAAATGAAACTAAACTTATATGGAATGTAACGATTTTTTCATTTGAACTTTTTCTTTTGGTGTTGTTATCATTCGCAACACGTATATATACGAAAGAAGCTTTAATAACATTGAGCTCCATGATCCTCAGCTACAACCCACAAAAAGCAAATAGTAAAGAATAAGGGTGTGTTTGGTATGAAAGAAAATGTTTTCCATGGAAAATGTTTATCTAGAAAATGTTTTCCTGGAAAATAAGTAGATTTTGGTCTTATTTTCTCATGTTTGGTTGGTGAGTAGAAAATATTTTTTGGAAATGATTTTTAGTGTTTGATTTATGAATGAAAAATGTTTTTTAGGAACATCTTTTATTTTTACTAAAGGTAGAAAATAATTTATGAAATTGAAAATATTTTTTAAAAACAATTTTTTTGGGGTGGGAGGGGGGTAGTGA
>NC_028639.1:36904194-36908392 GCF_001406875.1 Solanum pennellii | reverse complement strand
ATATATATATATATATATATATATATATATATATATATATATTGCAAATAACTTTTTTATATTTCTAATTATTGACATAATCAATTAATTAAATCAAAAAAGTCCAAATCAAAAAGAAAAAAACTAAACCAAATCAAATTTATTTAATTTAAATTAAATTACACTTCTTTAAAATTAAAAATTAAAAGTTCAAATCAAATAATATAAAACTAAACCAAAAAACCAAATGAACACTCTAAACATGAAGAGTATGCAAGTTCAGACATACTCAGAGAGACTAATGAAGTGTCACGACACATACAAGCTTCAACTGAAACTTTCTATATATATAACAAACATATAAATAATAAATGTGGCACCCAGTGAAACAAAGCATTAAATGATGTCAAAAAGGTTCAATCACCGCAACAAAAACAATTTTTAGCGATATTAAATATTGATATTAATAAATAGTGCTAAAATTTTTATCAGCATTAATTAAGTGTCATTAGAATAACTATCGCTAAAATCTTTAGGGATATATACAAAGAATGACAATTACAGCTAAAAATACATATTTAACAACAATTAAGGATTAAATACCGCTAATGGTCATTTTTACTATAATGTATGCTGATTATTTGAACCGATTAGTTTTATTTTAGTATTAAATTAAAGATAAAACTTTTATTAATTTAAGATTTTCTTTATATATTTTCATAACTAATTATTCTTCAAACAAAAAGATTGTTAATATTCTTTCATTAATATTTTTTCCAATGTTACAGCGAAACCAAACTTGCAAACCATGAAACACTGGGTGGAATCATTAATATTATGTTTATTAATCCACTAAAAATAGCACGATACACTATTATTAATCTACTAAAAATAGACCTTCATCTATTATGAATTTCTTCATTGTTGTTTTTACGAAGATATATGTACTAAAACTGAACTGATACAGCCCAAAATTTTCAGATACACAAGCCCCATATGATGGTGTTTTAATTATTTATCTATAAAAATGCAAGATCTATGCATAATTCACAAATCAATATACTTTATGGATCTATCTTACAATCTCAAAAAAATTGAATTTTGAGGTTTAACAAGTACCATGGCATATATTTGATATAGCTATTTTAATTTATTTTTTTTTGTATCTAATATATAGCAATGCTAATTATCAAATACATGTATATCTAAGAAGTATCGATATTTGTGTTATATCATATACATGTATATTACATATGTTCTAGTGTATCAGAATTACTTGCATAACTTGTATCTGACCTAATATTAACAATAAGGTTTGTGTCATACTTATTAGTTTAATGTATCTTAATTATCTCGTATCAGAATTACTTACATAACTTGTATCTGACCTAATATTAACAATAAGGTTTATGTCATACTTATTAGTTTAATGTATCTTAATTATATCATATACAGTTTAAAGAAAATATGTTAAATAATGTATCTGACATAGTTAGACTAAATTATATATGATATAATAGAAAAAAAATTATATCTGAACTACCTTATATCATAATGTATCATAAACAAGTTAGAAAATGTAACTAAATTAGTTAGGCAGCGTATCTATAATAGTTTCTTATTCATACTATGTATTTGAACTACAATCGACTATGTATCTGGATTTAAATATTATTAGAAATAAATATTGTGACATATCTCAATAAAATAATGATATTGACCATTTTTGAACAAAAAATGTCGAAATTATTCAAGGAGAAGAAAAAAATGTAAAATCTTCTGAAACTCAAAAAAGAAAAGAATTTTAATTATTTTTCGAAGTTGCGATATGTCTAAATATTCCATAATTGTTATAACTGTGAATTCCTTCTTAATTTATGGTCGTCAGTTACCATCCTTAATTAGATAAACTAAATTATATATATCTGGCTAATATAGATCTTGGATACATGTATCTACACACGATAGCTACATGTATCTGCGGTGAAAAATATGGTAGAATTTGTAATTATGCAAACCGCAAGGGAAGAGAGGTAAGTAGATACTAGATTAGTTTGGGATTTGTGTTATTTACCCAAAAACAAATTGAAAACAACATTAACAAATATATATATATATATATATATATATTTTTGTTGCTTCTAATTGTTAGGAAAAGGGTCTAAAAATATTTCAATTTTAGTCGAAATTGTTGTTACGATATCAAACTTTATGGAGGACCTGTTACCCCCTACACTATTTAATAATGTATTTTAAAAGTATATATGTGCCCACGTGGACACATTACTATTTATAATGATGCAATGTGTATGATGTCCACGTGGACATGTATATACCTTTAAAATACACTATTAAATATTGCATGGAGATAAAAGGTCCTTTTCAAAATTCGGTATTCTCACAACAATTTCGATCAAAGTTCAGATATATTTCAGACATTTTTCCCTTGATTTATTATTAAGTATTAAAATGTAATTATCTTTTGGTAATTTTAATTTATTAATCTTTAACTTTTTTTTTGGTTTATATTTATTTGAAGATATAAAAGTTAAAAGGAAAAGTTTTGTTCTCTCTTCAAATTGAAAACCATGTACCTCTTCTTCTTCAAATATCAACATCCCTTGTCAAGCGCCCCGTTGCTGCTGCTTTCTTCGTCTAGATTTGACTTATCAACTTGATAATTCAGAATGCATACGTGAGGTGGTACTTCAAGTTTTTCGATTTGCAAAGTATTTGTGATTTGATAAAGGCATTTATTGAGCCAAATTTTGTGAAAACTTATTCACTTTGTTTACTTGTGAAGTTGATTCTAATTTTACATGTTGATATGAAAATTCTGAAGAGATCATTTTTATTTTCGAAGCACATAAAAATGAAGTGTGAAATAACATTAGTGATTAATATTTAAATGATTGTTAAATATGTTGCATAGATCGTAATCTATTTGTAAATGTAAGTAGTGATTATTGATGTTATCATTGTCCGCTTTCAGAATATGAAACTCGTCGATACAATTGTAAGTGAATAATGAATATTTTGTGATATTAGTAATATTATTGATATTTTGAGCTTTGTTCACTTCAACATCTTAGTCAAATGTGGAGTGTAAATTTGTGTTTGTATATGTAAATTATCATATTATTACTATTTGTATTTTATTGTTGGGTTTGTCATATAGACCAAAAAGATGAGTAATTTGATTCAACGCCTAATTGATTCAATCGATGAATTTACTTGGCATCCACAGACTCTAAATTCTGGATCCGCCTCTAGCTATTACATCCCAGTTTATGCATGAGATTTTAAAGCTTTGAAAATCTTATCAACAACTTTTCAATGATATGTAGATTATAATTTTAGAATAAATAATTTGTGAGATATTGAAATTTAAATTATAGGATTTTATTTTTACAAATTTAATCCCAAAAATTCAATAATTTGTGGTTCATGCATTTTTTTGAGATGATTGAGTTGTATAATGTAACGACCTGTTTAGTCGTTTTGAGCAGCAAATTTTATTTCTGGAAAAACTGGCTGAGTCGACGGATCCCACGACGAACCGTCATGGGCACGACGGACCGTCGTGGGGGTCTCGTTCCAAAACACTTAGAATTCTGAAATTTGGGTACTAAAATCGACTCTCTGAACTTCGCGACGAAATGGCAGGACGGACCGTCGCAGGCATGACGGGCCGTCACAGAACTTTTACTAAAATCAAGTCTCTGAGCTTTGTGACGGACCTGCAGGACGGACCGTCACACTCGTGACGGACCGTCACAGGCTCCGTAAGCTCACTCGAGTCGGAAATTCTGTTAAGTTTTTAAAGGGGCGTTTTGGACTTTTCATGCTTATAATTATAAAATTTAGTGGGTTAATATTAATAATTCAATTACTTGAGGGTTAAAGGAGACAACCTTAAAATAAAAAGTGGGTTATTTTATTCATCTTTATACTTAATTATATACTAATTAGGGTAAAAAGAAAGAGGGTTTTGGAATAAGAAAAATAGAAAGAACAAGAGAGGAGAACGATCGAGAGAAGAGGGAAACGAAGAGGATAGCAAAGATTTTGAGGATTTGCTTGCTTGATCACGAAATCTTCGGTGGAGGTAGGTTATGGTTTATGCTATTCGTAGTAAACTCTTAATAGCGAATGATATGTATTGGGTAGTATTGTAAACCCTTCTATATGCTTAATTGTATGCTTGTATGAATGTGAT
>NC_028639.1:36868010-36896374 GCF_001406875.1 Solanum pennellii | reverse complement strand
CCATCGTCTTCAACTCAGCCGCAACTCTAGCCAGTCTTCATCAAGCCAGATTTCAGGGTGAGCTATTGCTTCTAGCTTGGACTGGATCTTCCTCTTCATGTCTTGATGCCTTGAGATTCCGGCATGGACTAGCTTTTTACTTATTTTAGTTTCTAGATACTCTTAGATTAGTAATTTGAGGATAGATGTTCTTGTGGTGATGACTTCCAGGTTTTGGGAAAAAATAGTATTGAGTTTTTATAAGTTATTTAATCGATTTTTATTAATGAGTTTTAAGTCTTCCGCATTATATTTTGTTATTTATGGTTGAAATATTGGGGATTGGATTGGTTGGTTCGCTCACATAGTAGGATAAGTGTGGGTGCCAGTCGCGGCCCGTTTTGGGTCGTGACATATAATCTCTTACTCATATATTTTTGAACAAAATGGTACAATGAATAATGATTATAATCGAAAATTTGGTTATAATTTAGAGGATAACTCCGTTAGAATTTCTCTAGAAGAAACTCATCAATTATTTTAATCAAGTGGATCGATCATTGAATGTTTTACTTTGATTTGATGGTTTATATCAAGGGAAAATTACATGGAAAAATAAACTTATATCAATAAATTACTTAAAATAGCTACTGTTTGCTTTATTTACCATCCGTCACTTATTTTTGGTCATAATTATGGTTGTCAGTATAAGCTTGCCTTTTCCCCCTTTTTTATCCCAGTTCACATGCTATTTGTGTGTCTCTGCAAATAAAGTTTTTTTTTTTTTACCTTTTTCACCTTAAATTCAAAATTTCAACCTCTCCCTCTCAATTTGTTCTCTCAGATTTTTCAGGTAATTGTTTTATCGATTTCATGCTTATTTCATTATTTTGTATTGTATATTACTGCAATTTTTTTTGATCTTTTCAGTTTTTTTATTTTATACATCCAAAGTCATGGATGAAGAAGAAACACCTTCTAAGAGAATCATTAGAGTTATACAATCGAATCAACAAATTTTGTGTGATTTTTCATCTTTTTCTTTGGGTTTAACTCAGAATTTTGAAGAAATTTCAGGATTCATTGTTAAATCTCGAATTAACCAACAAGAGAGCATGTCAAAGTCTGGTAATACCCCATTGAAGATGCAAGAAGTCATGCATGTTGCAAAATCAAAAGGAAAGACCAAAAAAGTGGATAAAAATAAAGAAGACAAATTTGTTCATGTTTTGAATTCAAGAAGAAGTGTAAAGTAAAAGAGGTTGCATCTACAAGCAATAAACAAGACAAATCAGTTGAAGTATTGATTTCAAAGAAGAAGCGTAAAGTAAAATATATTGCATTTACAAGTAATAAAGAAGATGCTCAATCTGATTCAGTTGAACAACTACATTTTTGAAATAATTGATGTAAATTGTATATATGTTTGAAGTTCAGATCTAAAGTTGTATGCATATCTTTAACTATTTGAATATATTTATATCTTTATATAGAAAAATGAAATTTTGTATTTCAATTGTTGTTGTAATTATTTTGATACATGTGTTATACTTATTTTCAAATTGTATAATTCTTTTTGTTTCACAGTTGTATCCATATTTGTATAACTTTGTATTTGTATATAGACATTCACTTTGTATTTGTATATAGATATTCACTTTGTATAATTTGTATTTGTATATAGATATTCACTTTGTATAACTTTGCATTTGTATATAGATATTCATTTTGTATAAGTCCATATTTGTATATAGATATTCGCTTTGTATAAGTCTGTATTTGTATATAGATATTCACTTTGTATAATTCTATATTTTTATATTATTTTTGCTATCTGTCTTGTATAATTATACATTTAAAATTATATAATACTTTTACATTATTAGGGAGTACAATTTTTTCTCAAGGAAGATCCATTTTACACCCCACACATGCAATGCTATATCAATATTGGGGGTAATGAATCAATTGCGTTCTAATCAAGCTAGGACGATTAGTGACAGTGAGGCACCAGACAAGCCAATCAGATCAAACGTTGATGTAGATACTAGTGAATGTATCATAGTCACTTAGTTTTATTGTATCTTTTATGTTTGTTTGGAATTCTGTATTAGTAGTAATACTTTTTGAATATTCCAATTTGTTGGGAAAAATATTTTGTTGGCTCTATTAATTTGTTTAATGAACTCAGTTTTACAACTTTATTTGTTGATGTTTCACATATGATACATTTTTTTTGTGAATATAACTGATATATATTAATTTATACAAATGAACAGTTTGACATGTTGTAAAATAATTTTTGAATAGTTACTCGACTTAATTGAGAAATCATTATACAAATGCAATTATTAATGTAGAAACAATAAAAATTTGTATCAGTTGTCTTTTTAGTTTGTTAGTTAGTTTATATGTCAGATGCAATTATGCAGTCCAATTGAAATATTTACAGGACTCATTAATCTTGCAAATTTCACCTTTTGATTTTCAAATTCGCCAACTTTTTTATACAAAGTAATTTCAAAGTACCAAATATTATCTGCAGGTTGTATATCAAAATACAAATGCAGATATCAAGTCTACATTTATACGAATATTAATTTATACAAACACTAACACCACATAAACTATAGCTATCAATGAATTATAAATATTCACAACTTAAACTACTTTATACAATTTTACAAATTAAAATTACTTTATACCAACTAATTTATACAATAATTAACACAGTTTAATTCTTCCAACTATTTTATACAATTAACCATTGAAATAACTCAATAAACAACTGTAAAGATAAATTGAAATACCATCTATGATCATGTATCAATACAACTAAAATAATATTCAAATGGCAAAAGTACAGGCAATATTAAATGTATAATATCATCATACACATTTAAAATTGAATTTTTGAAAGCTTCTCGAGACTGATTTTACAAAAACGCCTATTGTGACCTGCAATGCCACATGTACTGTAAGTATTTGTCCCTTTAGATTCAAACAACTCTCTTGCTGATTTGTCGCGAGACTTTGTTCTTGACCTTCTAGGAGTTTTAACTCTGGAGGCAGAACTAAATCAGTCATTATATATCCAGGGACCACCCACTCTGTTTTATCTAGCAATGGGTATATTGAAAATTCATATTCAACAATGTTGTCGGTGTGTATAAATTCGAGCAAAGTTCATCTGGTCCTAAACTCTTGAACTTCAGAACAGCCCAAGCATGTTCAAACTACATAATTTCTACCTTTATCATTGACATTGTGAACATATTCTGTTGACGAAAAAACCTGCAATATAAAAAAATAAATCAAAACAAATTATTATGTATAAGTTTATACAAAAATCAACTTTATACAACTAATCACTGAAACAGTTTATTCAGAGCCGTCGATGTGGGCTAGGCCCGTTGGGCTGGCCTTGCCTAACCCGGGATTTAATAGGGATGTGTTAAGATTTTTGAAGCCCATTTAAGAAAGGGGTTTTTTAGCCCGGCCTGAATAAGCTTGTTAATTTGAGGGACTTGAGAAATATAGGGTTGGCCCGTGGGCCAATAAGAATTAATTAAAAAATATAATACAATATTAAAATTTAAAATTTAACAGAGTCCAAACTCAAAATAATTAAGTTAATATTTCTATGGTAAAATTGTATATAATAACAAACTATCAATTCAAATTAAGTGTTATAAATATACTTTGATTTAATTGTTCCTTATAGCAAACTATAGCTATTTTCGCCACTCTCCTTGGTGGAATCTCGCTGGCCACTCTCGTTTGGTGGCAGTCTCGCTCGCCTCTCTCGCTTTTTATACAAACACAAATGTATAAAATGTGTTTATATTTGTTTAAAGCAAGAGGAAATTATATAAATACGTATATTTTCGTTCCCCTCTCCCCTCTCTCAGATCTCGCTCACCACTCTCCCTAATCTCGCTCACCAACCTCGCCTCTCTCGCTTATACAAATAGAAACGAATGTATAAATTGTATTTCTGTTTGTATAAAGCGAGAGAAAATTGTATATACACATGCAAATACATATATTTTCGTCATATACACTTATAATTATACAATAAAAATACTCCCCTGCCCAGTTTCTTTTGCCTTTCTCTCTTTCTCGTTTTATACAAATTCAAATTGTATATAATTTCTCTCTTTGTCGTTTTATACAATTTGATTCAATTGTATACTCCCTGCCCAAGTCTCTTTTGCCTTTCTCTCTTTGTCAAATTGTATATATCGTCCTATACACTTAAAATTATACAATACAAATATTTCCTTGCTCAAGTCTCTTTTGCCTTTCTCTCTTTCTCGTTTTATACAAATTCAAATTGTATATAATTTCTCTCATTCTCGTTTTATACAATTCGCTTCAATAGTATATGTATAACAAATTATATGTATGTTTGCTATGGAACGCAATTATGCAAACTTTGCTATAACATACAAATATAAATTTTGTGTTTATTATTTGTGAAAGTTGTCCTATTTCTAATTATATATTTATACTTTTACTTGAAAAAAAAACTTAATAAATATTATAAAGATAATTTTATTTTTGGATTTGATTAACAAGTAGTAACATTAACATTATATAATATTATTTTGTCGATATTTATGATAATATTTTTAAATTATAATTTATAATTTAAATTTAATAATTACAAAAAATATAATTTTTTGTAAAAGTGGGCTGACCCGACAAGCCCGTAGCCCACGTACTCGTGGGTTGGGACGACCATTTTCTAGCCCAAGTCAAAAATGGGCTAGCCCGGCCTACCTATAAAATGTCAAAGTCTGTATAGGTTAGCCCGGATGGGGTGGGATAGCCCATATTGATAACTCTAAGTTTAGTTATACAACTTCAAATATAAAAGTCTACATTTATACGAACACTACCTTATATAATAACTAACTCCACATAAATATAACTATCAATGAATTATACATATTCAAATCGCAATTCAACTAAAATTAATTTATACAATTTTACAAATCTAAATCACTTTATACAAAACTAAATTATACAAAAATTAACTTTATACTATTAAACACTGAAACAGCCAGTTATACATCTACAGATATAAAAGTTCACATTTATACTAACACTAACTTATACACTCACTAACTACACATAAACTACAACTATCAATAAATTAAACATATTCAAATCGCAATTCAACTAAAACTAATTTGTACAATTTCACAAATCTAAATCAGTCTATACAAACTAACTCCAGAGGAAACAATTGAAACATACATTTAGTCAAAGCTTCGATTACTGATTAAAATTTTCGATTAAACAGTTTATACAATTGAAGCAGTTTCTTCAATCTAAATATCAATCGATTCAACCGAATCTCCGGAGCATCAAATAGAAAAGAGATGAAATTATATACCTAAACCGAATCGATTCATTGTATTATGTACCTGTTACGTAAACAGTGGTGAAATTGACGTTGATTGACGATCTCAGAAAAAATTGAGTTGTCTACGACGATTTGGGATCGGAGGTACTCAATTCTGTTACAGAAGGAAGGTACTTAATTCTGTTCCAGAACGGGTATGATTTATAACGAGCGTGAATTAAGGTTATTTTCCCTATGAGATTATCGTCATTTACTTTTAAAAAATTCGAATTGCTTTTGTATAAGCTATTACAGCTGTAGCTACTAGCTACTGTATGTAATTATGAAACTTTAGCTAAATTGAATAATAACTATAATTATAGTGGCTATTTATGAAAGTTTCTCTTATATCAATCCTAACATAATTTAGAATGGAAACTAATTATTTAATCGAAAAATATGATTTTGGTAAAAAAAAATAATTAATTGGTGATCTACCAGAGAAAAAAGAAAAGAAACAATTATTATTTTCTTAAGTTTGTCTTTTTAGATGATCTTTTGAGCAATTAATACTTAATATCAATTCTAAAACATTTGTAGCATAAAATTAGTTCCTTGATGAACAAAGTAAGATAGCTTTAAAATTGAGAAAAGACTATTTTGATTGCATTTTGACCCGTTTATTAGCAAATTGCGTCAAGTGGGTCAAAAGGATGAGCAACCCTAGTTGCTGGCGAAATCCAGTGTCGTACCCCTATTTCGAATCGGTCATATACAGTTCACAATATAATATGGCCGACAATCTGATTTTTTAAAAAATTGTTAGTTTTAGAGTCGCCACCTAAGTTTTAAGGAAAATATTAGGAAAATCCTTTTTTAATATGTAAAATGTAAACTCTGTTTTTGATTTGCAAAACCCGTGAGATTCTGATTAAGGGTTTTGGTTACTCGAGGGGAAGGTGTTAGGCACCCCTCAGAACCTATCCGAAGATAGTCCTTAAACTCAATTTAGAAAAATATAATTAGAAAAACTTATTTATTTATTTTCTTTTTTAAAAAAATGCCAAGTTAAATTTTATTAGCTTTTTTTTTAAAAAAAAAGTAAAGCACAAGGTACGACATATATATGTCCATTAAATAAATTAATATTAGTATGTTTATTATACGATAAGAAAATAAATGAATGCGCTAAGAGTGTATGACAATTTTATGCTAAAAGAGTAGAGAATCTGTGTCTTATATAAATATATCCAAAATAAATGTTGAGAATATAAAATGTTATTTTTACTTATATATAGATAGAAGACGTAAAAGAAAATAAATAAAATTGGGTGTAAATATGTAGTAAAAAATATGCATATTAAAATGTAGAGATTTATAAGTTATAAAGAAAACAAGTAACATTTGTAAAAAAAAATGATAGTAGATATTTAAAAAATATATGAAGTTTAACAAAATAATAAGTTACGGATAGAGAAAACTAAAAATATAGAAGTTGTACCTTTCTGCGTATATGTATATATATGTATGTACCTTGTATTTTGAACCTATTGACATATCAAAAATCCTTGAAAATAGCATGTTAAGAAATTGAAATGTTTTAGTAAGCATCTGATTAAAAAAACTATAGCAAGTACATATTTTCTAAAGGGGTGATGTCAAGAATATAAAATGGACCTAACTCCGAGCGAACAACTTAAGCCAGACATTCCTTTCAAAATAGAGGATCAATAATTCTGACAAAACCTTAATACTTGTTTTGCCTTCTTAGAGATAGTACTCTTTTAGTCCCTCAAACTAATGTTTTAGCTTCAAAATATGAACTTATAGGCCTAAGAGAAATAGGTTTTAAACTAAGAAAAGTTGCACATTTACACTATATAAATCTGCAGAAATGAGGCTGTTAAAAGCTGCGTTTTTATCTTTTAAAAATCTGTATTTTTCAAGCTTAAATTTTGTATTTTGCAAAGCCCACAAAAGGGCATTTGAGCTTCAAAACCTGCAGTTTTCCAAAATCTACACCTTTTGAGCTCAAAAGCTGCATTTTTTTGAGACTCAATATACAGCTCTTAAGCCGTCAAGAAAGTGGCATATTTAGTCACAAAAATCTGCATTTTTAAGTTCTAAAAAAATTCTGCTTGATAGAGCATGCCGAAACTGCATTTTAATTTTACGCTAAAACCTGCAACTCCTAAAAATCTTTTAAGCTAATGCGACATAAGATCTTAAACGAAGAAAAACAGAATGAGATCAAGACGTCAAAGAGATCAAAGTTATGCTTAGATGAATAATTCATATCATTCTGAAAACTGTAGAAATATAATTTTATCATGCTAGACGAGTAAACTACTAAAGCTAGACTTTACAAGCAATAACATAGAACTATGAAGTAATACACAAGCCACAATTCTTAACAGGGGGCTCAAACTTAACAACATTGATACACATACTCACAGCAACTGAAACAATACCATATAAGAAAAGCGAAAAGGACACGGGGGAAAATCACATTGACCAAAGTAAAAACTAAACCTTATTTTCTATTGGTAACAAACATATTGGATAAACAAATAAAAATTGAGGTTTGAAAAAGATTTTATCTTGTGTTGGGCAGTAAACTAAAGCTTTGACGCAAAGAGATTCCAACTTCAACTTACTCGAACTCGAATTCAAAATCGAATGCTTGAAGTGTATCTTATCCCTCTTTTCTATCATTCTTCCCCCTCCTCTATCCTGCCCTGGATTTTGTTCGGATGTCGTTTGCCTTTTATAGGTGACATCGGACTTCAAAGTCGGATTTGAAATCCAAAAATTACTAGGAACAAAGGACTGCAACTAAAATTGAATCGACATCAACTTTTTCAAATTTTTGGAGACTTTGGGACAAGGCATATGCGGCACAGAGGTCTCTTTTCATCAGAAAAAGAGTGATGGGGGAGACATAAAGCAAAGGAAACGTCGGAAATGGTTATTTTCCGATGGTCCATAGCCGTACTTCGATGGACAAAGGAGCGACAGGTATGGGGAAGGAGGAACGTCTAGGGAAGGAGGAAAAGCTGAAGAAGATGGTAGGACAGAGTTGAAGAGATGATCACCGAAATTGCCATTTTCTGGCGCTCTGATGTTGATGGGAAGGGGAGGCGCTTTGGGAAGAGGCGTATGGGGAAGATGAGAATTTGGGGAAAGGGAAGCGTCCTTCTGAAAAAAAGAATCTGAACGTTGGCTTTCTCTATTGGGAAAGATGGAAAAGTCTTGATTAATTTGGATCGTCCGATCGTTTGATCGATGGTTAAGATAAATGAGGATTTAAAAATAAAAGTATATATATATATATATATATATATATATATATATAAAACTAGGACCGTTAGATTTAAATGTAGGGTCAAGATTAAGCCTAAAGAAGCACAATCTATGTGCTTGCCTACGTGGCCATACACGGATTGATCGATTAAAGGAGACATGAATTGTCAAAATTGTCCAAATTAAAATCATCTAAATTATAACCTCTTCTTCATTAAATACTCATAATTTAATAAATTAAAAAATGATTATTTTACAAGATTATCTTATTTGATAAAATTAGTTACTCTTAAAATCAAATTAATATAAATTAGTGACTCATTAATTAATTAAGATTTCAAATTTTAATAAATGTACGAAAAATATATATTATGAAAAAGAAATTATATTTGAAAAAAATAGACTTAATTCTTAAGACAACATTTATTTCTGAAATAAAATAAATGAGGAAGTAAGTAGTAATATATATAATATATTTAATTTTTATAAGAAACGACATTTATAAAATATATTCATCAAGTAAAAATAAATAATTAAACAATATTTTCCTATTGTTATAAAATCTCACAACATATATTATTATTTTTATTATTATTATGCGGGGAGCCAAAATTGATTGTCAACACACAGTTTTAGGGTCATACCCTACTCGACTCTTGGTTGTGTTATGCTAGATATGCTAGTCCTGACTACATTAAAATGTACCATTCTTTGGAGAAATCTACTAAGGATTTTCTATACTACAGTAAGAATTGATTCATAAGAGGAGACCTCAATTAAGTACTCCAGTCAAGGGATAAACTTTGGGGCGGAGGAAGCATTAGCAACAAAAAAGTGAGTTATCTATAGAAGTGCATCAATCAATGCAAAATGATAGACCTAGACTTCAAAAGGAGCAAGTACACTTGGACTAACAAGAGATACAAAAGTCATTATGATCTTTTCCTCAAAAGACTTGATAGGTGAAAGGAAAATACTCCTAAATTCTTTTATATTCAAAATTTAACACAACCCACCTACCATGTACCCGCTTTGATCATTCCTCTCTTTTGGTCAGTAGCATGCCCTTAAAATTATAGTTCATGTGGTGTAGACACTCAAACTTCAAGTGCCTAGTTCATGACTCTTTCAGACAATCCAACTCTTTCACCAAATCCATCACACTTTTCCAATTAAAATAGAAAGTTGGAACAAGAAACACAATACAAAAAGGATCCTTGCAAGAATTTATAAGATTCAATAGTCCTCCAACTACCCTCAGACCAACTTCCTCCAAAATTTGAAAAAAAAGAACTCCTCTACAAGTATGAAACTATGCTTATATTTGAGGAAGACTTTTAGAGGACCAAGTATCCCATTAATTGGCTGAGTGAGGACAACTCAAATACCAGATTCTTTCATACATCCACCATCAATAGAAGCATCTACGACCGATCCAACATTGAGAACCAAGTCATAAACAATCTTTATAAAACTAACAACATTTAAACAACAAAATCTCTTGGCACGAGCCAAATACCCTAACAAACCAAATTGCCAAATCATGAAAAAGTGATGAGATGGTATTTTATCGACTCACTAGACTCAAATTCATGAATTATTGTCATATTTTATGTCATGCCCCGAGTCTACACCTGGGACATGGCTGACACTTGAAGATCATTGTTGACCTCGAGCAAACCCTTGACTTGACTTACTTAACTCAATGGAATATTCTAACATTATTACGATGATCAAATGGACTTACTCAAATAACTAAATAATATGACTTAGAATGTTAAAAGAAATAACATTCAACTTGGCCAAAAATGGCACCAAGTCTTAAAAATAGAATGTTAATGTAAAGACAAATGAACTACTAACTCTCTATGAAGCCTCTAAACAACTGAGATGGATGTTGGGACAATCCCCACAATATTCTAATGAACTAGACTAGAAAGCAAATAAAAGGGGTCCTCTAGAAGGCAAGGAGGCTCACCAACAGACTCTGAATGATCAAACTGGATCGACGAGGCGCTGGATGCTGATCATGGTTACTCGCGTTTGCATCATAATACTATGCAGGCCAACTGGCATCAGTACACTGAATATACGAGTATGCGAGTTGGAATGCTAGCAAACATAGGCTTGAAAGAGATTGTGAGTGAAACAATTATAAAGAAACTGAAAACAATCTTAGTTCGTTAAAAATAGCAATAACAAACTTAACCTTACATATTTAAAGTAATATAACTTATGTGGGAGATTCTCTAACCGACAACCATCACTATGAGCCTAAGAGATGGTACAACGTTTTACCTCATGCTGTCGAGGACCATCCTATATCTTGCCATCGGTATACGACCTTACTTGACTTAGTGGATCCACTAGCTTAACTCAAGTGATCATCTAAAAAGTATGATCCTTTGATGCCCATGATGGCTACATGGTTTATGGAGAC
This sequence comes from Solanum pennellii, assembly GCF_001406875.1. NCBI lineage: Eukaryota > Viridiplantae > Streptophyta > Magnoliopsida > Solanales > Solanaceae > Solanum > Solanum pennellii. The sequence goes on along the minus strand of NC_028639.1, from coordinate 36,885,299 downwards.
TTGAGTTAATATGAACTCTCATCCTCATATCGGTGCTCAATACTAATCCCAAAAATATACTTAGCTCATATGTTTTAACAACAACTTCTTTCTTTAGATTGAGATAACTACTCAACACTTAGCTTAAAAGCTCTCTTGGAATCAATATTTCCTTTTATTGCTCAAAACTCTTTTGGAAATATTCCTTGGAAATACTTAGTTTTTTATAGCTTTTGAAAAATGAACTCAACTTTTTTCTCTTAGCTTAACTTGAAGCTTTTAGTCTTAAAACAAAGTTAAAAAATTTGTAAAAGACCTTGAAAACATTGATGAACTTCACTCGACTTGATTATTGACTTTGCTCTTAACTCTCACTTGAATTAAATCTTAATTGATCTTCGAATTGAATTTATGAATTCAAGGATTGTGATTTGTGTTTGTAAAGACCTCATGATATTTAGGAATGATTCCGAATAGCTAAACTTGAGAAAAGTTACGAAATCACCGTCTTGGAGCAAGTCCGCGATGCACAAATGCTCCTAAATAATTATTCGCAAAACATAGTGTTGAAATAGATGAGTCCGCGTCCTAGCTACGACACGGATAAACTTTTTTTCACTAAAGAACAGGTCCGCGACGCGGACCTGGTACCTGTTCCTTTATTCGACTTTTTCCTCTTCGTTTTCCAATCCCAATTCGACTAAACTCGAGTATTATTCTCAAATTCATTTTATATTTCGATACCCAACTTATGTACTCAAGAACCTAACTGAAAAGACAACGTAAAGATCTCAGAAACTCCACAATGCAACCCAATATAAGAACAACATTCAAATTAAAGAATTCATGTCAAGAACATCAACTTTCAAACTCTTTTAGGACGAATTGCGTTGAACTAAACATGATTGGAGCGTGGGTGAATGAACCCAATGCTATGAGAAACTCACACACCTTGTAGGATCAATTCCTTAGTGAATCAACAACCAAAATTGATCGTTCTTAGCAAATCTTGTTTTTCCTCTTCTCCTTTTTCTTGCGTTCTTTCTCCAAAATCCCTTACTCTATTTTTCAAAAGCGTAAACTCAACTAACTCAGTTTTGACCCAAATCAATTTACTAAAAATAGATGTAATTGATTGGGTAAGAAAAATACCAAATTACTCTTTAATTTTCCGGATTGGACATTTCCTTAATCCAACATCCCAACTTTCAAAGGGCAAAACTCACTCATCCGAACTCAAAATTTTGCGAACTCAGCAGCGTTGGAAAGATTGTTCCAAAATCTTGCCAACCATATTTGGAATTACATCTCATGGGCTAGAAATTATGGTCATTTGAAGTTGACCAAAAACTCACTTTAACTTACTTACCAAATTTCCAGATTTTTGATATATTTATAAAAATAACTATTTCCAATTTCTAAACTTCCTTCTAATTTTCTTTAGTTGCGAGATGTTATATTTTAATACTAATAAAGGGGAAGACCTAGTTCTCTTGTACGCAGTCATTTTATAGAAAAAAAAAGTTTGATAGATTTGAAGTTTAAAATCAGTGAAGCGCACCAATGAAAACAGATACTTCTCCAGCTTGAATGAATTAAAGTTACTTCAATACCGGCACAATAATTGACTTGGTGCAATGCTATATCGATGATTCACTAATCCAAGAGCAATGAACTCGTGAGAACTGAAGGTCGAAACAAGGAAGCGATTGGCGCTCCATACTCTAGATCGGTATTCCGTCGGTCTAGTGCAAATCCCAAGATGGAATTTGAACATAAAAAATGTATTTTGGGAATTAGTGTTCCTTTGGAAGGTTCCAAGGTCACAATGGAGATTTATGTAATTATGTACCTTAATCTTCTTCCCAATAAGAAATTGTAGAAGAGATTTTTACTTTTTTGATAGAAAAATATTCATAGAGTATATTGAAGAACTTCTTAGCTAGTAGAGGAAGAAAATTCATATTTGTGGCACTTTAAGCTTGGATTTTAGATTTTATTAATCAAATTAGCTTCGAATGAAGATTTCCTACATGTGTATTGTCTTTATTTATTCTTTTATGAATAGTTCAGTCTTTATTTAGAAGTGTGTGTGGTTGATGGGGGTGTAAAGCCCCGCATAGATATTGGTTAATCGGTTCCAAAATTAATTATATGACATGAATTTGTTGTTTTCTTGAAATTTTAATCTAAAATTAGTAGTAGCAAACATTGGTTGACCTCTCTAACATTGTTTTGGCATGAGAAAGCAAAATGGAATGGGTAAGACTCAATAGTGAGGACTTGTTGAAATTTACTTTATGGATTTGAGTCAGGGATGGGATAATTCAAGTAATTTCTCATTAATGATATGAGTTAGGTATATTCTATCTCCTTAACCATTGCTTGATATTTTATTTGAAAGAGACGTGGAGTTCGAGAGAATCTAAGGACATACATTTGATAGTTCGAGCATATCATATTATAGGATAGATAAAATTCTCTCCTTTTATCAATTGATTTTGTTGTGATTAATATTTGCATATTCTAGTTGAAATTACACTCATTACGTACACATCCCTAGCCCTGCAAACTTGATAGATCAAATTTGCATTGATTTCTTTTCTTATTACTTGATATAGGTGAATTTTAGTTGTTACTAACCCCTTATTTTAGTAACAACTAAAATCACCAATATCAAATAACAAGAGAAGGAATCAATGAAAATTTGATCTATCAAGTTTAGAATTAAAGGGGATCTTATATATTGATCTTTGTGGTATGTGCGCGCGCGTGCGTGCATGTGTTTGTGTTTAGAATTCAATTTGCTAATTTGTTTCAAGTTGCAAAATCAATTAAAGAAAATCACATATCCCAATTTTTGTGGTTTGACCCCGATCTATAAATTTAGTTATTGTTATGTATACGACTTTCTACGCCTTGAAAAATGGGACATAAGTCAGTATATATTAAAAAATATACTATTATCGAGGAATGATTAATGATCATTTTTGTTGATTTTCAGATTTGAACTTTTGTGCATTTCGTGTTCTTGTTACTTTGTATTTTGTGTTGTAACTTGCCAAAATAGGGCAAGATGAACCAAGTTGGTGATGAAGAAATTATTTATGACACAGATCTTGCAAATGAATTTGTTGTTGATGAAGCATCCATGAAATTTTGGATGTAGCTGGATCAATTCACTAGGAAATTTTATGTTTCAAGTGACGAGTATGATGCTTTATATACTACAAATGAAGGGGCTATTCGAAGGTAAAACGGTGAAGGATGTGCACCAACACTTGAAAAAAATTGTGAAAGTTTGTCTCTCATTCAAAATGTGGAAGATGAATCAATAATATGTCTGGCTAAGGTTGTTTCTTTTCTCATTAATGGCAGAAGCTATCACATGACTTGGTATGAACTCTTTCGAGGTCAACCTGCAAAAGACAAAGTAACAGTAGGTTAAATCTCTAATTCAGAGATCTTATCTTAAGCTTATTATGAATTTGGGGCAAGATAAATGTTTAACTATGTTCCATTTTGATGTCATAGGCGGTCATACTTAAAATAATACCCAACTTATTAGGTTGTGACCGAATCTACAAGGAATGATACAGAGAATTACAGTTAAATGATTTTATATATCAATGCAAACTAGCATATGCATGCATACCTATACATTAAGACTGTCAATTGCACAAGACCGGATCAACATGACCAGGTTTATTAGAACCGTGTCTTTTTGGAACCGATTTTATCGGAAATTTTTAAAGATTCCGTTCGATCCCTTAGTTACCGGATAGGAACCAATTTGGATTGGACCGAAATCCGTTCTTACCCGATCATTGTGTACCGGTAATTTTTATTTATTTTTTATTAATTTTAATTATTATATAATATTATATTATTAAAATACTTCAATTTAAAACTTTGAACTTTAAAGTAAACTTTAAGTTTCAATTAAATTTAAGTTTAAACTTTAACCTTTAAAATTGACTTTAAAGTTTAAAGTTTATATTGAATTCAAAGTTTAAAATTGACTTCAAAGTTTAAAGTTTCTGTTGAATTTAAAGTTTAAACCTTAAAGTTCACTTTTATATTAAAGTTTAAATTAAAATTAAAATAGTTAATAAATTAAATTCGTAAAATGACTTGAATTAAATATAAGAGACTATTGTAAAAGAAAATCAAGGCGAATAGCCGTATATTTATTCAAATAAATAAATTTTACAATACAAATATTCGAAAGAGACAAAGAGTACATAATTTAGGTATTGAATATTAATTATTTTACTAGTAATTGAACTTTTTTTTAAGATCTTTTCATAACTTTTGTATCATTTCAAAAGAAACATTTTTTGAAATTTGTATTTGTCGTTCTTCGTCCATTACTTCCATGTCATCATCACTAATATCACCAAACATTTCATCTATTTCATTTTCTATTTGGATATTTAATTGTGGTAGTCGGATATTTCTTCTTTCGGCATAGATCCATTCTTGAAATAACATCGATATTTCTAAACTATCATTTGCTAATGAATATCTATTATCTCCAATAATAAATCTCGCCACTCTAAAGGCTTGCTCCGAATCGATCGATGATGTTTAAATCGCTAGCACATCTCGAACAACCCTTGCAAGGGTAGGAAATTGATTTTCACGATTCTTCCACCATACTAATATTTGAGCTTGAAGTATTTCTTCTTCATGCCTAATCTTTTTCCGTGCCTTATTGAAATATAAATCAAAATCATTATTAGTAGAGGATTCAAGCTCAAGATAATCATCCATCCAATCATCGTATCATCACTTCTAGGCCTACAAGATGGAGGTTCAACTATTGGAATATCTTTTTTTCCATAGCTTTATATGTATTATATAACTCTCTAGCTTTTGTATATGCTACTTTTACAATCTTCAACACTAGGAGTTTCAACATCTTTAATTTCTAAATTTGCATAAATCTTTTCAACCATTCTTTCAACACTTTTTAATTTGTAATTTGGGTTGAAAGTAGTAGCAGTCAAATAGATTTGAGGAATAGGGAAAAATATTTTTTGAATTTTTCAATCAAAACAGCAAGTGAATCTTTAAATCGATTTTTTCCACTATATTTTGCAAATTCATATTAAATAGAACAAATATTTACTAAACAGAAGAAATAGTTGGATAATATTGAGCAGTAGCTGCATTTATTGCTTTATAATAAAACACTTAAATACTCAATAAGTTCTTTTGTATTTTTTCGATCTTCAAAGTCAATTCTTAAATTTGGGTCCGCATTATAATCATTAAAAACTAATTGTATCGGCTCTTGAAAAATATAAGCAACTTCAAGCATTTCAAATAAAAAATTTCATTTAGTACATACTCCTTTTGGAACTTTTCTATATGCAAGTCCACATTCTTTACAACGATTTTTAAATTCTGTAATTCTAGCTTTTATTTTAGCTTTAGAAATTCAATTACAAGCAAGTCTAATTTTTCACAAAGTATCAAATTGAGAAATACCATATTTTACTATCAAATTATACACATGTGTGGCACACTTGATATGAAAAGAATCATTATCAATTGGCAAACTCTACATTTTAAATAATCAATTGCTTTTAAATTATTACAAGCATTATCTAAAGCGACATTCATTTTTTAATCACATATTCTATAAAATTGTAAAATAGAGCTTATTTTTGTTGCTATATAAGAATCAGTTTTAGTCTCTTCAAATTATTTATACCATAATATTCGTTTTTGCATGTTCCATTCATGGTCAATCCAATGGACAGCATTGTAAAATAATCATTACCATTAGGACTACGTCCCATATCACAAGTAATAGATAATCTACCATCATAATAAACAAATACACAACGAAGAAAATGACAATATTCTTTTTGATATTTAAAAAGATCACTTTTAATTGTACTTCTTGGAATACCTTCATAATTTGGGTTATACAATTCCCGAATAGAATGAACAAAATAAGGATGTTAAGGAAATGAAAAAGGCAAACCACAAACAAAAATCATTTTGGCTAATTCTCTATGATCTTTTTCTTTACTATATGTGTGGTGTATGCTTCATCCAGAAAGGTTAGTCATATTTAATACACTTTGAACCATATTAAAACCTCCAACTCCCGTAGAATTTTCAGATATGGTATTCCATTTCTATTAGCCCATTCTATATCATCTAGGCGAGCAAATTCTTGTTACACTTTCTCAAATGTGTTCTTAGTCGTTCCATTCCCCCTTGTGTACCTGCAGTTACATGCTTCATGGTCAATTTACATTTCATGCAAGTAGCAGTCATTTTGTACCAAAAATTTTCATACTAAATATCTTTTAACACGTAGCGGTCTTTGGAAAAGTAGGTAAAGAGGGGATTTCATCTTGTTCCGGTAATTCAGTAGCCGGACTAGTAGGGGTAGGGGTCTCATGATCTTTCTCATTTGTTTCTATTTCCTCATCTAATTCTTCCTCAAAATTAGTAAAACATCTATTTAAAGTCTCATGATCTACTTCATTTTCAGAATTAAATTCAATAGGTCCTCGTGACATAAAAGAAGTTTCATCAACATGAGTATAATCATTAGTATTAACTCTAAATCTAGGTGAAAAATGTTTAGAACTAGAACTACTTCCTCCTCCCCTATTATATTTTTCTCCCGATATTGGTCTTTTACCATTATTTGTTTCCTAATTCATGTTCAAGTTTAAAATAATTAAATATTATGAAAAACAAGCAAGATAATATAACAAAAAAATAAAATAGCTTAATCAACAAACAAATAAAAAATTAAAGTTGGAACGAATGTATCGAACGTCTATGTAAAATATACCTATAACCCAGAATTTAGAGATGTCAATTGAAGCTTTCGATCTACTTTCAGTAAATCTCCAAAATCCAATCTCCAAGTCAATATCACAAAATAATAATTACCAATTTATTAGAGATTGAAAATTGAGAGATTTTATAAGATGTTAATGAAATAGTTTTTTGAATTTGTGATTTAAATGAAAGAATATGGGTATGTTTATAGTGTGAATAGGTTAGAGAGGGGTAGGGACAATTTTGAGCCATTATGGGCTCCAGCCCAATGGCTAGAAGGACCCAACAGCTATAAATTAACGTTCTCCTTTAAAAAAAATGAAAATGGGAAGTGAACGTTGAACCGGATGAACGGGACCAATTCTGATTCTTAGCGAATTGGATCAACCCGATTAAAACTGAATTTCATTTCGGTACCTGTTCTGGTTCCCTATAAAATCGGTTCCTTACCAGTTCGTCCGATATCAGACTTACTGGTATGGAAACCGGATCTAACCGGTCAAAACTCTGTCCAATTGTCAACCTTACTATACATACACATATATATAAGCTTAAGTCTTTTGCAGCCCTTAAAGTTGTCCACGTGTTTCACTTGGACACCTCAATTAAGAGGTGTTCCTATTTAACACTTTTTTATTCAAAACATGCACCTATTAAATACTTTTTGATGACATGACATCATAAGTGTATTACACATCTGAGAAGCGCGTGAAACCAATACAATTTACTTACAAGCCGGTCACATAGTTACATGTCAACATTTAAAAATTGAGCAAAAATCTAAGCATAAAAAGAAATAATCCCTAACAATATTTTCTTCCTCAATTCCAATATCATCCAGTATCTTCTTCCCCATTTCCTCAGTGCTTAAATCCTTTTGTCATCGCCCCTGTCATACCTCTTTTTATATTCTTTTATATATCTTGTTACTATTATTTCTCCATCACCAATATCGTCATTGTACTCTTAGTCGAAATTAGACAAATGGCCGTCAAAATGGAATTTAAAAGAGTTGTTGTTACAAAAAAAGAAAAATTCTAACCTTATAAACTATAGAAAAATTTAAAAGAGTAAAAGTTGTAGAAAGGAATATAATAAAAGAAAATAGATTGGGTCAAAAAACTCCGGTGAACCTCCATTTTTCCGACAAAACTAGTACAAATTTGAATTTATTTTGTTTAAACTTTATAAAGAATTCAAATTATAAAGAACCCAGAGTAAAAAAATATATGGGGAAAGGGTTTTAAAAATACTCTAACTTTGGTCGAAATTGTTGTTATGATACCGAACTCTATAGAGGACCTTTTACCCCTCTGCACTATTTAATAGTGTATTTTAAAAGTATAAATGTTACCACGTGGACACGTTACAATTTGTAATGATATAATATTTATGGTGTTCATTTAAGCACATATATACATTTAAAATACACAATTAAATAGTGCAGAGGTAAAAAGTCCTCCATAAAGTTTGGTATCGTAACAATAATTTGAGCCAAAGTTACAGTATTTTTCAGACCTTTTTTCCAAAAGATATCAACAAATCTTAGTTGATGTTTGGGGAAGAGAATGAGATTGTAGAAATGAAAACTATGATATTGATGAAAATTGCTCAAACGGAAAAAAAAAGGATGATCGAGGGTAGGTACCAACTATGATATTGATGAAAAAAATATAGGATGGATACTCGTCGCTCGTGATAGGACTATGATGGTAGATAAATTGTGGTGGGCGACTAGTTTTCATTATTTAATTGAAGATACATATATAGATACATACATACATACATGCATACATGCATACATGCATGCATGCATACATACATACATGTGTGCATGTATGCATACGTACATGTATATACTCTATTGTGTATTGGAGAGTGTATTACTAGTACCATGAATTTATGTGCATTAGTACTGCAATGGTTTCTAATGCATGCATTCACATGGTTAAAGACACAATTGTCCCTCAAAAACATTTTCACATCCTTTCTACTATATTTGTGGAGAATACTAATTTTTTTTTTTTTACATAATGCATGATATTTTAGTACATCAAACCAAATACTGCATAAGAAAAATCTCAGCATTACTAACGCAAGTATAACTAATATAATCATTATTAATACACTATATTGTGTATTATTCTTATACACTCTACCAAAGGACCCCTTATAGTATGATTGTACTATTTTCATGCTTTCATTTGACTCGATGGAGAAGGCTCTTGAATTTATTTGGTTAATATTGAGTGTGTCGACAAGAATTCGAAAATTTTTGTATCATATATGTATTTCTTTTTTTCATCTAAAATATATATTGTTATGAAGTGAATCTTAAGAAATATGTGTATGTTGCATATTACTTCTTTGTGTTTTTTTTGTATATGTTCTCTCTATTAGACTTGTTTAATTTATTTTTTTACAAAATTTCTATCTTAATATAGTTTTAAAAAATTGTTCAAATTCTTGAACTTAAAAGTATATATATTATTTAACATGATGTGTTTGAGTATTAATATATATATATACACACACACATCGGAAAGACACTAGACAAAAAGGTTAGTAAGAATAGGAATTGTTAGATTGCCTGTATCGGAGAGAGAAGCTGAATTGGAATGTTCAAGTTCTTGAACTTTTCAGTATTTATATTATTTAACATGACGTTGTCACGATAACGACTTTTGTGATTGACACACACACTAACTCTCTGGTGAGAGAACCACTACTACGATCCAATTCAAGAAACTAATCAAAAACTAAGGCATTTAAGTTACAGAAGCAAGTTAAATACTAAGAAAATAAATAGAGTTCTTGTAAACTCTAACAAGATTTTATCAACTAAAACAAATGTGGAAGAATTAACCTATAACCTGAAAGTAAATGTACCAAGACTATAACAAGATCTATAATTCTAAAAGGAACATGGATACAACCCAATCAATATAAGAAGTATCTAACAGCTAGTCTAAGTCCATAAATGTGGACATAGACTCAAAGAGAATCCAAAGCAGCCTAGAAGAACTAGCTCACCCTTGAATTCGAAAGATCACTGGTCTTCTTAGCGAGATTCATCAATAGCCACTAATTGAAGATTCCATGTACACAACAAATTAAAGATAAGAGCATGTGCAATATCAGTACACAACCACAGTGTACTGGTAGGATCACGCGGTTATCCCACTAAGTGTAACATAAGCAAGTCAAAAAACATCATAATCACATTCATATACCAAATATATACAATATTGTCAATATTTTTTAACGACATTTTCACAATTCTCAAGATATACAATTATGTCAAGAAGTTGGTCCTCTCATGAAATCCACACCCTAACTGTTAGCATACCAGAACGTGGTATCTGATCCCATAATTATGTCGTAACGTGGCAATCCGACCCCATCTTTATGATCGAACGTGGCAACCGATACAAGTAGTTATGTCAGAACTGAAAATTTGATCCTTCAACACTCCACAATCATAAATACAAGTATACTCTCGAGTCATACAATTAAGAAGTGATTCATGATATATAGTCATTCGTATATTTCATTTACAACAAGTGTGATCAATAATGAAACATTCACAAAAATATAAGTATCATAATGAAGCAAACAAACATACATCAGACAATCATAGAATAACAACCATCACCTATCTCGAAATAATCTTGAAACCCCATGAATCTTGATCCTTTCCTTTTCGAATTCGTTCAACTTGTTCTTAGTCTACAAACAATCAATATAATACAAGAATCAATTAACAATCACCAATTACCTAGATTACTAACAATTTTAACAACCCTAGATCATACTCATGATCTCAAGTATACAAACTGGGGCTTTTCTTTCACTGTTTTCCAATTCAAAACCCTCCCCCATTGATAATAACCCAAGAAAATAGGTTTTACGAATCGAAAAATGCATTCGAAAGGTGAAAATCCTACCTTTTAGCCTTAAGAATGGTGAAAAATTGTCAAGAAGTCGTATAGGGTCGTTCCTTATCTCTCAAAGTTGAAAAGTGCAGAATAAAGGTATTTTAGGGTTTATTTACTATTTTAAGTCGCGTCTAGTACGCCACAGCGGCACTCACCCCGCTACAGTCACCCCGTCAGAGCGACAAAACCCAGCGCCAAAACGGCTTGCACAAAACTGTGAGCTATTTAATTAATTCCAAGACCCCCATTTCACAATACACCTTTAACCAATGACAATCAGAAAAATCTCTTCACGCTAAGATCAATTTCGGGGGATTCTATTTACCCAAATTTAATTTCGTAAAGTGGTACGAATTTTTTAACAAGTATACGAATTTTTTAACAAGTTATCTATCCACTCATGTAATCAAAATTATGAATCAACCAATTGTTAGTAGATTACCCTACACCTTAATGACTCCTATTTCATTCAATATGGACCAGGTTGAGAAATTTCAAGTTACTACAAAAAAGTTTTCCGACCCAAAAAATTTTCACGTTGACTTTTCTATAACAATGGTGCTCGATTGTTACAATAGATACTAATTTATCCATCACTCGTCCTGGAGTGACAACTTAGAAAAAATAAGCTAAGGAAGGAATGGAGTAGTACCTGAATCGATGAATAATTGGGGATACTTGTCTCCCATGTCCCTCTGAGGTTCCCAAGTAGCTTCCTCAATGGAACAATGCTTCTATTGGACTTTCATGGACTTAATATCCTTAGTCCTCATCTTACGCACATCACAATCAAGAATGGTAACCGGTTCCTTCTTATATTGATGGTCTTTGTCTAACACAATTGAGCCACATTTAATAATGTAATCGATGTCACCGTGATATCTTTTCAACAGAAATACCAGATGAACCCCAGATAAATTAAGAGGTAAAGCCAATTTATATGCCATCGGTCCTACACATTCAAGAACCTCAAAGGGACCAATGTATCGCAGAGTTAGCTTACCTTTCTTGCTAAATCTCATCACCCCTGTCACGGGTGATTCCTTAAGAAGAACATTATCACTGGTTCAAAATTCCACGTCTCTCACCTTATGATCCACATACTTCTTTTGTCTACTCTGGGCTGCTAAAAGCATAGCTTGAATAATCCTCACCTTATCTTGAGCATCCTTCACTAAATCTTCCACCAAAGGTTTCATATCTCCAACCTCAAACCATCCTATGGGTGATCTACATCTCCTACCGTAGAGTTCCTCAAATGGTGTCATATCTATGCTAGAGTGATAACTACTATTATATGACAACTTACACAAAGGTAGAAACTTATCCCAATGTCCGCCAAAATCAATCACACATGCCCTCGACATGTCTTCTAACACTTTAATGGTCCTCTCTCCTGCACATCTGTCTTTGGATGGAAGGTTGTACTAAAAGTGAGTTGTGTACCCAATTGATCATGTAATTTCCTCTAAAACTTGGATGTGAATTGGGTACCACAGTCTGAGATGATAGAGAGGGGCACCCCATGAAATCTCGGTATCTCTTTCACATAAATTTTAGCCAATTGTTCAGTATTATAATTTATTCTTACGGGAATGAAATGGGTTGAATTAGTCAATCTATCAACCACTAACCAAATAAAGTCAAACTTTCTCAAAATTCTTGGCATGGCCAACCACAAAATCCATGGCTATTATTTCCCACTTCTATTTTGAAATTGGCATTCTTTGAAGCAAACTTGCAGGCCTTTGATGTTCGTACTTCACTTGTTGTCAATTTTGAAACTTAGCCCCAAACTCTGCTATGTCCTTCTTCATGCCCGGCCACCAATAAATTTGCTTCAAATCTCAATGCATCTTCGTCACACTCGGATAAATAAAATATTGTGAACCATTGGACTCTATTAACAACTTTTGAATCAAATCATCAACTCGAGAAACAGAAATTATTCCCTTGAAACTAAGTACACCTTCCACATCAAGAGTGGTCTCTTGCGTCTTACCAAGCGCAATCTTCTTTCTAAGTTCATTCAAATTCTCATCCTCAAATTGCTTGCCCTTGATTTCTTCAATGAATGTGGCCCTCACTTCAATGCTAGTTAACAGGCCCAATTGCATGAATTTAGACTACAAGGTCTAAATTTCTTTAGATAGAGGTCACTTGGATACACTAAAATAATCTAAATTACCCATACTTATCGCCTTTCCGCTCAAAGCGTCTGCCACAACGTTAGCCTTACCCGAATGGTATTGAATGGTCACATCATAATCCTTGAATAACTCTATCCATCTTCGCTGTCTGAAATTCAGATCCTTTTGAGTGAACACATGCTGCAGACTACGATGATTGGTAAACACATCACACTTGACACCATAGAGGTAATGTCGCAAAATCTTAAGAGCAAACACTATCGTTGCCAACTCCAAAACCTGTGTTGAGTAATTCCTCTCATGCACCTTCAATTGACGTGGTGCATCAGCTATAACATTCTTATCTTGCATCAACACAACACCCAAATAAGAATGTGAAGCATCATAATAAACAACAAAATCTTTAACCTCAACCGATAATGCTAGAATAGGTGTGTGGTCAAGAGAGTCTTGAGGTTTTGGAAGCTCTCCTCACATTTTTTTGTTCATTCAAATGGTATCTCTTTTTTGGTCAAATTAGTCAAGTGAGTGGCAATAGAAGCAAAGTTCTTCACAAATCGATGATAGTAGCTAGCGAGCCCCAGCAAACTCCTAACTTCCATCACAGAGGTAGGTCAAACCTAATTCTTAACCACCTCAATCTTTTGAGGATTTACCATTACCCTTTGTTTTGAAACTATATGTCCCAAAAATGTAATAGAAGTCAACCAAAATTCACACTTAGAAAATTTTGCATAAGTGTTTTTTTTTCAAGAACACCTAGAACAATACGAAGATGATCGGCATGTTCTTCCTCACTTTTTGAATAGACCAAAATATTATCAGTGAAAACTATGACGAAATAATCAACAAATGTATTGAACACCTCATTTATTAAACTCATAAACGTTGTAAGCGCATTAGTCAAACCAAAGGACATCACTAGAAACTTGTAGTGCCATTAGAGAGTTCTAAACGCCGTCTTAGGCACATCTTCAGGCCTAATTTTCAATTGATGGTAGCTATGCGTTAAATCAATCTTGGAGAAAACTTTTGTGCCTTGCAATTGATCAAAAAGATTAGCTATTTGAGGCAAAGGATACTTGTTTTGAATGGTGACCCTATTAAAATTGCCGGTAATCTGTACACATTCTCATACTACCATCCTTCTTCTAAACAAACAAAACTAGACCACTCCGTGGGGAACAACTAGATCGAATGAATTCCTTATCAAGAAGCTCTTGGATTTGAGCCTTAAGCTCTCTTAATTCTGCTGGAGACATGCGACATGGAGGATTAGAAATGGGATGCTCTGAATTAATGCAGAAATCTATGTCTCTATCTGAAGACATACTAGGAAAATCGGTATGAAACACTTCTCTAAATTCTGACATAACAGGAATGGACTCGATTAATGGAGTTTCATTCTCAACATCCCTAATATGAGTCAAATAAGCCAAATAACTCTGCCCCACTATTTTCCTAGCCCGAATGGAGGATATAATCTTAGCTTGTTTAGGCTTGTACACCCTTCCCACTCAAACTTTTTCCTTCCGAGAATTTCTAGAGTTACAAACTTAGTATTACAATTTAACACAACAAAATAGGGGATAATCAATTCATACCTAAGATAATATCAAACTAAGTCATATCCAAGATCACCAAATCAACCAAAGTATGAAAACTCATAAACAAGATAGGACAAGCACAATAAACAGGGGTGACTATGACTGACTCTCCAACTGGGGTAGAAACATGGATAGGGGTATCAAGTACATCAAAAATCATAGCAAATTCTGAGCCAAATCGCACAGATATATATGAATAAATAGAACCCAGATCAAATAACACATTAGACATCCGACCACAGATAAGAATAGTATCTTTGATCATTGTGTTAGACGTCTCTGCCTCATTCTTGCCCGAAAAGCATAACACTGAGCTATATCATCTTGATGAACCACCTCTCTGCCTGGTTGCACGTTACCTCTACCTGCATTACAATTTCCTCTACCTCCACAAGCTCATTCATTACCTTCTCGCTCACCTTGTAGACGCCTCGACCATTATTATCATTTCTCGGGGGTACTACTACTTTAGTCTACTACTGGACTGACTCAAATACACGTGGGTAGGGACAATCTCTCCTCACATGCCAAGGCTCTCCACAGTTGTAACATGTGCGATCAAACGATGGCCTGCTGCCTGTTGAAGGTGCGACTCTTTGGCTATCCTAAATCAAATTATGAGATGGAGTGCTTGAGTAATTAACTGTGGAAGTGGGAATGCCGAACTAAATTGGCTTGGTGCCAGTGTTGGCCTCCTTGAACCTCTGGAGTAAGAACCTTGAAAGTTGCCAGAATTCTTGGCCCTTTTTGCTAATGCCTTAGCCTAACCATCTCGCCTCACCCCCTACATTTTCTTAACATAGTCGGTTACCTTATTAAAGCTCCTCCCTGCATAAGTCATATGAAGAGATAATACTTGCAACTTAGAATTAAGTCCCCTAATAAATAACCGGATCCTCTTCTCCTTAATAGTCATGAATTAAGTAGCATATCTAGATAAAGCATGGAACTTGGCCTCATAAGCATCCATGTCAGACCGCCTTGTTCCAAATCCATAAATTCATCTTTCTTACGATCCCTCAAGGTCCACGACACATATTTGTCCAAAAGCAATACATGAAATTAGGTCAATGTAAATGGAGGTAAAGTTGAAGATTTGAATTCCATATAAGCTCTCCACCATTGCTTAGCCTCTCCTTGAAGCTGAAAAGTCACGAACTCAACCCCTGCTGATGAAAAATCCCCAACTTATGCAGCCTCTCGTAGCATTCTAGGATAAAATCATATGTATCCTCACTCTCAGAACCATGGAATATAGGCGGTTTAAACTTCAAAAACTAGGTCAATATCTCATGTTTATTACCAGTCATAACAATGCCCAACAAAATACGGTAGAAAGCATCATTACCCACGATTCCGCTCACCTTGTGAGTAGTGATAGCAATAGAAGTACTCGCGGGAGCTTGAGTTGCTTGAAAAGAAGGTAACAGTCCAGGACCAACCAACCCCTTCAAGAAAGACATGATCTACTTAGCTAACAGGGGATCCAGAGAAGGAACATATGTAGCCTCAGCTTGTACCATTCCCTCTTGTCCAACATCCTCAACATTTTCATATATATCTTCATGATGTGAATTAGAGTTATCATTCACCGAAGCATTATCAACAGGAGCTCCATCCCCAACAGGTGCTACTCTTCCACGTCCTCTTCCTCTACTGATATACCGTGGTTTCACGGTATATTTAATGCTTTTTCCTTAAGTTTAGTGTGTGTCCAAAAGCCTTTTTGTATTGATTTTTATGTAAGTTTCTCTTTATTTATAGGAAATCTGTCTAAAGATGAACGCGAAAGTTTTTGAGCAAGAAATGCAGAAAATTTACCACCTACGGAGCTTGTGACGGTCCATAGGTGGCATCGTAGTGAAGCTGCTGAAGGAAGATGGGGAAGTCTGACCAAGTGTGTGATTACGAAGTTCATGACGGACTTTCATAGCCACGACGGTCCGTCCTGCTGGTTCGTCGTGATGATCAGAGAGTAGTCCCAGTACCCAAATTCCAAGGAGTTTAAGTGTTATGGAACGGAGACCCTCGATGGACCGTTGTTCTTGGAACGGTCCGTCATACCTGTTCGTCGAGGGTAATGAAGAAAGTAGCAAAAGGATTTGTTAAGTATAGGATGACGGAGGCCATGACGGCCCGTCATGACCACGACAACCCGTCACGAGGTCCGTCGACTCGGACGCGTTTAGACAGATTTTCAGCAATTAGAATCCTTCTTTTATTATGTTTTTGTTTGTTATAAATAGTTGAAAAAAACCTCGTTTTGGGGGGTTAGATTCTTTGTTGGTTAGACTCTTTTTGGTTAGGTTCCTTGTTGATTAGACTTTGTGATTGTTTTTAGACTTTTGGAGAATCTTTAATCCTTGATTAATTTCAGTAATTGAGATAGTTTTTCTGGAATTCATTGTTGGTGTGTTTGTTGATTAATCAAGTGAATTTATGGATTTTAGTCTTTCTCATTGAAGTAAGAGCATGAATTCTTATATTAAATATATGAATATTGTGATTATGATTATGGGTAACTAAACTCCATAACTAGGGTTGTGGGAACCATGGGCGAATAATGAGGTAAAACCTAACTAAAATAACAATTCTAGAATAGTGTCTTGCATGTATTGATAATTCTTTCGTTTCGAAGTCTTTTTAACGAATGGCCAACGTTAGAACTCGCCTTAATGTTACTTTCCGGACCAAGGAGGTAGATAATAGGAAAATAATTATCAACATAGATTTAGTGTATACTATCTAATAGGCTAGTATTGATTGGTACGAGGTAATAACTTAGTCAAATATCGAATA
>NC_028639.1:36849449-36857612 GCF_001406875.1 Solanum pennellii | reverse complement strand
CCAAATGGGTATGGTATTGAGGCTTGAGTCCTCATGGGTGAACTTGGCGGTGCTTATTAATGATTTTAGCACTTGTTGTTGCTACATGTTGAGTATTGTAGTTGATTTATGATATTATCTGATATACTATTTTCTATTTTGAGTTGGCCGATGATACCTACTCAGTACTTGTGTTTTGTACTGACCCCTACTTGTATGTTTCTTTCTTTGTCATTTGTGGAGTGCAGCAAACGTACCATCGTCTTCAACTCAGCCGCAACTCTAGCCAATCTTCATCAAGCCAGATTTCAGGGTGAGCTATTGCTTCTAGCTTGGACTGGATCTTCCTCTTCATGTCTTGATGCCTTGAGATTCCGGCATGGACTAGCTTTTTACTTATTTTAGTTTCTAGATACTCTTAGAGTAGTAATTTGAGGATAGATGTTCTTGTGGTGATGACTTCCAGGTTTTGGGAATAAATAGTATTGAGTTTTTATAAGTTATTTAATCGATTTTCATTAATGAGTTCTAAGTCTTCCGCATTATATTTTGTTAACTATTGGTAAATGTTGGGGATTGGATTGGTTGGTTCGCTCACATAGTAGGATAAGTATGGGTGCCAGTCGCGGCCCGTTTTGGGTCGTGACAGGAACACTTAAACCCTAGTTACTTTGATTAATTGATTAAACTCCAAGATTTGAATCTGTTAGTTGTTACTTTAACTTAGTTAGTTATTTTCATTAATTTAGAAATAAAAACCCCCTTTTATTTTCTTTTGTTTTCTAAGGAAATAATTGACTAAATAATAGTAATAATAAATTAAAGTTAAGTCTGAACTATTTTCCTCGTGGGAACGATCCCAACCTCATTTGTTGGGTTCTTTACTTGATACGACCGCTTTACTTCTTATTTGAGAAGTAAGTTTGATCGTTATCAAATTTTGGCGCCGTTGCCGGGGAAATTAGTTTTTAGATTAACTTAAACTTATTACTAAAGTTTAGTCAATATTTTCTTGATTTTACTTTGTTTTATTGTTTTTGATTCATGCAGAACTATCTTCCTTTTATGCCAAATTCACGGAGAGGAAGAGAACCCTTGTTTCCTTACGATCACGAATTAGAGTGTACACTGCGCAATATGAATCGAAACATGGGTATTAACGATGATGAGCCAAACCAGAAAATCCCAGCTCCTGTTGATGTTCATGGACAGTTATTACCCGATGATCCGGGTGAAAATCTACAAAGAGGACAAAATCCCGCTCCACGTCCTCAAGAATACTATAGAGGCTATGATAATATAGTAGACTCTGATGGGACTCTTGTCTTGCCCCCTCTACCACAAGGCCACACCTTTGTGGTAACTAGTAGTCTGATGCAAATGCTCACTGCCAGAGGTTTGTTTTCAGGGCTACCTTCTGAGGATCCACATGCCCATAGAGCTAAGGTAAGGGCAGTGTGTAAAAGTTGTGTAGGGAGGCCTGATTTGGATTTGGATGTAATAGGGCTAAGAGTCTTTCCTCTCTCACTGACGGAAGAGGCTGCTATTTGGTTCATTGAGCTCCCTTATAACTCAATTTTCACTTGGAAC
Organism: Solanum pennellii; assembly: GCF_001406875.1. Classification (NCBI taxonomy): domain Eukaryota; kingdom Viridiplantae; phylum Streptophyta; class Magnoliopsida; order Solanales; family Solanaceae; genus Solanum; species Solanum pennellii. The sequence continues at coordinate 36,856,043 of NC_028639.1, read as the reverse complement.
CAACTAAGGGACATTTTCTTAGCACGTTACTACCCGGTCTCCAAGAAAAACTAAACCACAAAGACAGAGTGAACAACTTTGTGGCTCGACCAGGAGAGTCAGTTAGTAGTTCTTGGGATACATTCACCTCATTTTTGAGAAGCGTCCCCAATCACCGCATAGATGATGAGTCCCTGAAAGAATACTTCTATCGGGGACAGGATGATAATAATAAAGCGGTATTGGATAGTATAGCGGGTGGTTCTTATGGGGAGTGTCCTTATGCCGAGATTGCTGAAAAGTTAGAGAAAATCTCCCGGAATAATAAAGCTTGGAGTACTAGAAAGTCAGATACTGGGAGAAATACCTTCGCAGTGTAATCCACTCACAATCCAGCCACAGATGAGATTCGTGAAGAGATGGCTCAGATGAGAATTAAGCTTGGGTAGGTATTAAAACATGTCACTGGGGGTGCAGAAAAGATAAATGCAGTTAACTACTTGTCTAAACCACCACCAAATGATGAATGCTATTATGCGGAGGATTCCTATGCGGTAAATAAGCAGACGGGGGGTTTCCGACCGAGTGCCCAAGGCTCAAATCAGGAGAATTGGCGCTAAGGTCAAGGAAGCCAAGGTCGGATCTATGGTAACTATAACCGTGAGGGTCATTATGTCCGAGATGGAAACTACAACCGTGACAACAACTTCAACAGGGGTAACTATGGTAACAGAAATGATAGGAATGGGCCCTGTGTCCTTCCTCAAAATCGTGAAGTTACTCCTAGGGATGGAGGAGATAGTATGGCGCGAGTTGAGGATATGTTGCACAAAATGATGAGGAGGTTCGATGCTAGTGAAGAGCATATTAAAGAGTTAAGGAGTGATTTAGCTGGTATTGGGCAGAAAGTCGATACACATGCAATATCGATTAAGCAGATTGAGTTGCAAATGGCCCAATTATCTGCGATTGTGAACACTCGGTAATCGGGCACTCTTCCTAGCAACACTGTCCAAAATCCGAAAAATGACGCACACTGTATGGCAATCACTACTCGGGGTGGTAAGCAAACCATTGACCCACCTATGCCGTCTGATGAGGAAAAGGTGAGAAAGGATAATGATAAAGTGGTAGAGGTTAGTGGTGAAGTAGAATATAACACGGGAAAAGATGCTGAAGCGCCTACAAAGGTAACTCCCATGCCTAGACCACCACCCCTTTTTCCTCAAAGATTAGTGAAAAAGACCGAGGATGGTAAATATTGGCGTTTTATAGCAATGTTGAAGCAGTTTTTTATCAATGTCCCTTTGGTAGAAGCTCTAGAACAAATGCCCGGTTATGCCAAGTTTATGAAAGATCTGGTTACAAAGAAAAGATCGGTCACTTTCGAGGATGATGATAGAATGCACCATTGTAGTGCTATTGTTACAAGATCTCTAGTACAAAAGAAAGAAGATCCGGGTGCGTTCACTATTCCTTGTACAGTCGGATCATTACATTTTGCGAAAGCATTATGTGATATGGGGGCAAGCATAAACTCATGCCCCTCTCGATTTACAAGAAGTTGGGTTTGGGTGATCCAAACCCCACTGCGATGCGGCTACTGATGGCCGATCGAACAGTAAAAAGGCCCATAAAGATACTCCATGATGTGCTAGTAAAAGTGGAGTCATTCATATTTCCGGCAGATTTTGTTATTCTTGATTGTGAAGTCGATTTTAAAGTGCCTATTATTCTTGGGAGGCCATTCCTTGCTACGGGTAGAGCCTTAGTTGATATGGAAAAGGGGCAGATGAAATTTTGGTTGAACAATGAAGAAGCGACCTTCAACATTTGTAGGTCCATGAGGCAGAGCGGTGAGCTCCAATCGGTATCTGCTATATCCTACAAAAAAAAGATGAAGTAGCACCATGACCTGAAAATTGAAAAATGAGAGTTTATGGTTGGGGATTTGGTGTTTTTAAACAATTCTAGGTTGCTTTTTTTCCGGGCAAGCTCAAGTCCAAATGGACTGGCCCTTACTTGATTACCCAACTATTCCCTCATGGAGCAGTTGAGTTAGAAACCAAGGAGGGTGTGCGGTTTAAGGTGAATGGATAACAAATAAAACTTTATTTTGGGCATACTGAATCGGCAAATGAAGTGATCGAGGCATACCATCTTGATGAAGGTTGAGTAATCAAGTGTCCTCAGTCGTGCCGTGACGTTAAATCAGGCGCTGGTTGGGAGGCAACCCAATACTTATAGTTTTTCTTTCTAGTAATAGTAGCATTTTCTACTAATGGGTTTTAAATTTGCAGGCACATCACCAGGAAATTCTGCAGAAAGTCACTCAGCAGCAGTCACTGATGGACCCATCGACGGCCCGTCACTCACGCGACGGACCGTCACATGAATCCGTCGTGCCAGGTATGTCTTTCATTTATTTTCAAAATTAGGGCACACGCGACGGAACCAATGACGGACCGTCGCATCTGCCACGGACCGTCGTCGGGGACTCGTTGCGTCATTAATGAGCGTACTTGACCCGAACCGGCAGGGAACTTTTAAAATTTTCAACCTATAAAACCCCCCACCCCTTCATTTGAACGATTTCTTTCCCTCTTTCTCCCATTCCCTCCCTTTTAAACTTCCCATTTCCTACCTCTCTTTCAACCGATCATTTCCCCAAATTCCCCAATTCCTAAAATCTACTCTCTACTAGTCGGAGTCTGCTGCTGTGATTCTGTTCTTGCTAACCAAGTGCCTCACTTGCTTGTCTTTCTCCTGTTCTTAGGTATGTGTCTCTGATTTCTACCCATTTACATTGCATTTTTGTTTTTCAATTAGTATTAGCCTAAATCTTATTGATGGGTCTTCATTCTTTGATCCAATTTTGTCTGACCTAGGTTGAGAATCCTTAAATTTCCTTGTTAAAACTCTAGAAATAGGTGCTTTAGCATTGCTAGTTTACTAGGTATTTGGGTTAGAAACATATAGATTAACCCTAAGTATTCCATGTGAGTCACAGATGATGAAGTTCTCTCACTGAATGACAGAACGGGACCCCGATGACGGACCGTCGTACCCACGATGGACCGTAATAGGGTCCGTTCCAACACCCCCAACACCCCACTGTCCAAATTTTCTCCAAGTGTCCACCAACGGACACATGCGACGTACGGTCGTTCCCGTGATGGTCCGTCCTGCACAATCGTTCTGGTTGTCAGAGACCTTATTCCTAAGGGTCTCCCACTTTTTCTAAGTGTCCTCTTACGGACATCTACGACGGACCGTCATACCCTCGATGGTCCGTCCTGCATAACCGTCATGACTGTCAGAGACCCCTCTCCTAAGGGTCTCCATACTTTTCTAAGTGTCCTCTGTCGGACACCTACGACGGACCGTCATACCCTCGACGGTCCGTCTTGCACAAACCGTCATGACGGTTAGAGACCCCTCTCCTAAGGGTCTCCATACTTGTTCTAAGTGCCCCACGACGGACATCGACGACGGACCGTCATTATCACGACGGTCCATCCTGCTTATCCGTCATAACTGTCAGAGACTTTCCTTCAAGGGTCTCCACATAAACATAGTTTTAAGTAAGACATGACGGACCCCATGACGGTCCGTCGTACTCACGATGAATCGTCACCTGGTCCGTCGTGTTTCACTGTTACTATAAAAATGTCATTACAACTTTGCTCTTATATTTATGTCGTTTTCGCTTGTCTTGTTTGCTTCTTCTAGTACTAATATTGATTCCTTACAGGTACTATCTCTAATGGCACCAAAACAAGATCGAGTTTACGCACGTGGGGGTTCAAAATTTGTCGCCCCGTCTGCCCACCTGGTCATAGGCTCTGATGATGAGCATGATCCCGAGTACGTGCCCCCAGGCACTGCCACTCCATCACGAGCTACACGAGCACCCAGAGCTACGCCCAAAAAGGTGGCGTCCGGCGTAGTCACTGCCTCCCAGTCTGATGAGGAGCACACATTGTCCGGCACACCTTCTGGGTCAGCTACACATGAAGAAGGAGCGTCCAGTTCCTTAGGAGTTTCTTGGTCGGAGAAAGCCTCCGGGTCCGCAGAAGTCCCTGCACCCGCCACAGCTGCACAGTTTGCCTCGTCTGATGAGGCTGACAGTTCTGATTCCACTCCAGGCTCACCGACTCAAGCTCTCACCCCGGTTTCTGACCAGCCCAACCGGTGGTGTGTCGACGGGCAATATCAAGTGTATTCAGATGCCAAGTTTCTGAATGATAAAGGCGTCATGACACGGACCCTTACACTGGAGAGGAGGGTCCTTACAGGAAGTCTACCCACCATGCCAGAGATCCACAATCTCTTCACCAAACACCGGCTAGAGTGGAGAGCTCGTGCTTTGGGCCGCTACAGTGAGGAGATGGTCCGAGAGTTCTATGCCTCTTATGTGGCTACTCTCCGATCACAGATAGATAGACGGGTTGCCCCCGCCAAACAGGCCCCACTTGAGCATGTCCGAGTACGAGGCATACAAGTTGATATCTCACTGCCAGGATGTTGATGCCAACAGGACCCCTCTCATCGCCGAGTTCGACTACCGGTGGCAAATTGTAAAAGATGGTCAATTCTTGTGTGAGCCATCACTGAGAGAGACCACCAAGAGGTGGATGGCCCTACACCTGTCTATTGATGGAGAGGGTGCCGACTGGGTGACGAAGCCGAAGGGAGCCATGAAGAAGGCTAACTTGATCTTCACGGCAAAGTTCTTATGGTTGATTGTTCGCCACTGCCTTTACCCCACAGCTCCTGATAATATTGTCACATGGGATCGTGCAGTTCTGATGGCTGCGATGATAGCCGGGTTTGAGGTGGACTTCGCTTGGCTTCTACAGGCGGTCATGCACGAGAGGGCTTTCAAAGTCACAACTACTTACCCGTTTTCGTGCATGATATTTTCCTTATGCAGATCCGCAGGTGTGCCCATCTGGCACATTGATCAGCTCCAGACTCCGTTGGGCACTGTTGATATCGGCCTCATCAGGGATGAGGCTAATGAGTTGGCTCCACGCAGAGGGCCCCGTCCATAGTTGCCTCCACTTGGTAAAAATCTGGCTGATATGGTAGCACATGCTCGAACGACTACGCAGGCTTCTTCTGAAACCACTGACACTACCCCGATCGAGTCTATCCCGGGTAGTAGCACTGCGTCTAGCTCCTCTCGCTCAGCCCCTTTCCCTGCTCTGGTCCCGCTTGCTAGGGTCCAGAAACTAGAGGCACAGATGGATACACTTCTGCATCACATCCAGCCTTGGATGCAGAGGTCTATTGCTGAGGCAGAGGAGCGCTTGGAGCGTAAAATGGTCCAGCACACAGAGCGTAAGATTGCTGAAGTTCATCAAGGCTTGGACGCTTTTGAGTTGCGGGTGCTAGCCCGGCCAGCCCCTCAGGTGGACGTGTCGACCCTTCAAGGTGCGGTTGAGAGTCTGCGAGCGGATATTGATATGATCCTAGAGGCTAGGGTGCCTGAGTCTGAGGCCCCCTCTGCAGAGCCTGCTGAGGACACAGTGATGGCGGCCTTATTCGCCACTTTTGAGATCCCACCACCTCCCTCTCGAGAGCATGCCAAGAGGCGAAAGGGTCGAGAGGAGGACGAGGCTAGATCACGGAAGAAGGAGCACCGTGAGATGGAGGCTGTGAGGAGAGCCTCGCTTGCTGATGAGGAGGCGCGTCGGATCAGGGCTGTAGAGTCAGCTGCTGGGGCATCTAGCTCCAGAAATGTGGAGACCGCGGGAGGCACTGCTGATAGTACTGTTGCTGATGAGGACACTACTGAGGGTGTCCAGACTACAGAGGTAGTGGGTTCCGGACAGGACCCACCAGCTTGCTGATCGTCGGCGCTTTGCGCCCCAGTTCGCTTAATCTACCACACTCGTATTTCAGTTTTTTTTATGCATTGGGGACAATTGCATATCTTTTTGTTGGGGGTGGGGTAAATGGAAAGTGAGTGCTAGGGTGAAGTCTCAGTAGCCCAATTCACGATCCTCTTTTGGGGTTTTCTTGCCTGTGTTCTTTTTCCCCAAGAGACTGATCATTTTTATTGTTGAACCGGCATGTCTATATCTTGTGTACATAGTATAACTCTGAAGCATGATGGCTAAAATGATATCCTGATGTAATGAAAATGATGCATGACTAGGCATAGTAATTGATAAATGTGTGGCTCTAAGCATGACATAGAGATACACCACTGCATGAACCTAAGTCTAAAATTCGAATTAGGTGTCTGATAATTTGGTAGAGTAATGAGATGTCAAGTGAGTGTGAGGAAGATTTGAGTAGTCCACTATTTGTACTGAGCTAGAACTTGCCTGGTTAGTCCTGCTAAAAGTAAACTGTAATAGACAATGAGAAAAGGATCATAGTCCCTTGTTCAATATAGCCAATTTTTAGCCTAAATAAAAAAAACCGAATGAAATTAATCCCTCTTTGATCCAAATAATTTGAGCTTAAACTAGACCTTTCTTTTTCACCCCAACTGATCTTTTCTGGGAATAATGTGTTGGCCCTGGTCCCTCCTTGGACATGTGCACCTCAGCTTATGCCAAAAGCATAAGTTGAGGGTGGCTAATGCAGTAAACAACCTTC
>NC_028639.1:36844559-36849406 GCF_001406875.1 Solanum pennellii | reverse complement strand
GTTTAGCCGATATGTCAAGGAGGGCAAAAAGTCACTAAAGTATACCTAAATATACCCTACCTGACCCTGAGCCTATGTTACAAGCTAAGAAAGTCCTATCGTGATCCTAAGAGTTGTATGACGAACTTAAAGCATTGAAAATAAGGGCAAGCTTATGGCAATATGTATAAATGAGTTGTGAATTTGTTCCGAGAGTGAGTGTTGAAAAGTAATCCTTATACTCAAACTGAAATCATTGTGTGAAAAATGAGGATGTTGTTTTGAAGTGAGGACATTAGTTGCAATACCGGAAATATTAGCACCTCGGTGAGAAATTGAAGAGGATAGGTGTCAGTGTGTGGTGAATCTGTGTCATGGTGTGATTCCACATAATTCAAGCCTAATAGTGATAACAGGCATAAACATGATGAGACTAATCGGGATTGATAGCCAAATGATTGCGAAAGCTAAAATATGGATACTATTGTACAAAGTTTTTGTAATGAGTTATAGTGCGTCGCTTGAGGACAAACAACGAATTTAAGTTGAGGGTGTTGATATACCGTTTCACGGTATATTTAATGCTTTTTCCTTAAGTTTAGTGTGTGTCCAAAAGCCTTTTTGTATTGATTTTTATGTAAGTTTCTCTTTATTTGCAGGAAATCTATCTAAGATGAACGCGGAAGTTTTTGAGCAAGAAATGCAGAAAAGTTACCACCTACGGAGCTTTTGACGGTCCGTAGAGCTTGTGAAGGTCTGTAGGTGGCATCGTAGTGAAGCTGCTGAAGGAAGATGGGGAAGTCTGACCAAGTGTGGGATTACGAAGTTCATGACGGACCGTCATAGCCACGACGGTCCATCCTGATGGTTCGTCGTGATGATCAGAGAGTAGTCCCAGTACCCAAATCCCAAGAAGTCTAAGTTTATGGAACGGAGACCCTCGACGGACCGTTGTGCTTGGAACGGTCCGTCATACCTGTTCATCGAGGGTAATGAAGAAAGCAGCAGAAGGATTTGTTAAGTATAGGGTGACGGAGACCATGACGGCCCGTCGTGACCACGACGGCCCGTCACGAGGTCCGTCGACTCGAACGCATTTTGACAGATTTTGAGCAATTAAATTCCTTTTATTAGGTTTTTGTTTTTTATAAATAGTTGAAAAAACCTCGTTTTTGGGGTTAGCTTCTTTGTTGGTTAGACTCTTTTTGGTTAGTTCTTTGTTGGTTAGACTCTTTTTGTAATTAAGACAGTTTTTCTGGAATTGATTGTTGGTGCGTTTGTTGATTAATCAAGTGTTCCTCTACCACTGCCTCGACCGCGACCTCCCATTGTAGATTCCTCAGCATGAGCATTGACGGGAGCGACGAGACGAATACCGTTGAATTTAGTATTAACCAACTGCGGACAAATGAGTGAAGCAGGTTAGATTCCAATTCGAATCGATAGATATCAATTGGAATCAAGTTATAGTACTAAGGAGACAAGAAAAAACAGAGAGATTCCTAAAGTACTATAGCCTCTCGAAGAAAAGTAAAGGCGTCTCCATACCATTCCATGAGACTCTACTAGACTTGTTTCAATACATCAAGATAAACGAATCTAGGCTCCAAAAACAACTTTGTCACGACCCCAACCGTCCTGATTGGCACCCACACTAACTCACCAGTGGGAGAACCACTATTACGACCCAATTCAAGCAACTAACCAAAAACTAAGTCATTTAAGTTATGAAAGCAAGTTTAGTACTAAGGAAATAAATAGAGTTCCTATAAACTCTAACAGAAGTCTATCAACTAAAATAAATGCAGAAGAATTAACCTAGAACATGAAAGTCAACGTACCAAAACTATAATAAGATTCACAAGTCTAAAAAAATGTGCACAAACCAACCAATATAAGAAGCATCTTAGAACTAGTCTGAGTCCGAAAATGTGGACACAGACTCAAGGAGAATACAAGGCAGCCCGAATGAACTAGCTCACCCTTGAATTCGAACGACCATTGCTCTTCTAAGCGAGGTCTGTCAATAGCCGCTTGAAGATGCCTTGTACTCAGCAAAATAAGAGAAAGTGCAGTATCAGCACACAACCAGAGTGTACTGGCATGATCACACGGCTATCCCACTAAGTGTAACATAAGCAAGTCAAACAACATCATAAACACATGCATATATCGAAGATATATAATATTATCAATATTTATGAACAACGACATTTTTACAATTCTCAAGATACACAATTATGTCAAGTAGTTGGTCCTCTCATGGAACCCACGCCCAAGCTGTTAGCATACTGGAACGTGGTATCTGATCCCATAGTTATGCCAGAACATGGCAATTCGATCCCATCTTTATGCCAGAACATGGCAATCCGATCGCATCTTTATGCCGGAACGTGGCAATCCATCTCAGTTAGTTATGTCGGAACGTAGAAATATGATCCTTCAAACCACCACAATCACAAACACAAGTATACTCTCAAGTCATACAATCAAGAAGTGATTCGTGGTATATAGTCATTCGCCTATCTCATTTACAACAAGTGTTATCAATAATGCAACATTCGCATACATACAAGTATCTTAATGAAGCAAACAAACATACATCACACAATCATATAATCAAAGTCATCACACACCTCGAAACAAGATTAAAACCCTAAGAATCTTGATCCTTCTCTTTCCGGATTCGTTCCATTTATTCTTGGTCTACAAACAATCAGTATAATACGGGAATCAATAAACAGTCACTAATTACCCGAATTACTTACAATTCTAACAACTCTAATTCATATACATGATCTCAAGTATCTAAACTGGGGTTTTTCCAACCATGGTTTTAATTCAAAACCCTCCCCCAATTGATAATAACCCAAGAAAATAGGTTTTACGGATTTAAAATGTATTCGGGAAGTGAAATTAGCTTCAAGAATGGTGAAAAACTGTCAAGAAGTCTTATGCGGTCGTTACTTATCTCTCAAAGTCGAAAAGTGTAGAATAAAGACGTTTTTTAGGTTTGTTTACGACTTTACGTTGCGTCTGGCCCGCCACAGAGGCACCCACCCCGCTACAGCGGCCCCGCCAGAGCAACAAAACTCAACGCCAAAGCGGCTTGCATGAAATAGTGAGCTATTTAATTAATTCCAGGACCCTCATTTCACAATACACCTGTAACCAACGACACTCAGAAAAACCCATTCACGCTAAGATTGATTTCGGGAGTTCTACTCACCTGAATTCAATTCCATAAATTCGTACGGATTCATTAACGAGTTATCTATCCCCTAATGAAATCAAAATTATAAACAAACCACCCGATTGCTACCAGATTCCCTACACCTTAATGACTCTTATTTCGTCCAAAATTGAACTAGGTTGGGAAATCTCAAGTTGCTACGAAAACTTTTCCGACCCAAAATTTTTCCCTATTTACTTTTCTATAACGACGGAATCCAGTTGTTACATACGTGTTCGATAATTAGTATATATGTACACACACGCACACACACAAAACACACACACACACACATACACGCACACACACACGCACACACGCATGCACGCCCTCATGCACACACACACACACACATATATATATATATGATTGACTCAATAACATTGGGGGCTTAAAGTGAAACTTATGATAGGGGCCGTAATATTTTATTTAATTCATCATATATACTTCTATTTAAAATCTAGTTTTCTAGGTATTTTAGATGTGAAGTCACTAAGTATTATTTTATAACCATTTTGTTTTAATAATTTCTTTTCAAATGATAATATATTTAATTCATTCGATCTCTCTTAAGACATTGTTAATCTTAAAGAAGATTTAATCAATTTTAGTTTCGAAAAAACTTCTTATGGGTAAGGCAACGGTTACAGGAACTTTAACATTATTCTTTAAGCAATATGTGTATTTGGAAAATAATTATTCTATAAGCAATATGTGTATTTTGAAGGGAATCAAGTCTTTTTATTTGATTGAGTATTTTCATTAGATAATTATCTTCTACTTGTATTATTTCTGTTAACACTTTTAATTCAAAAAATAAATCTAGACCATCAATATCGGAATAACTATTACGTGTTAAAAAAAGTTCAAGGTTAAGACAATATTTTTTAAATTCTCATCATCTAGTGACCTCAATATTTTACCACCTAATAAGAAATCAAAAAAAATTTCATATGTTTAAATCAGTTCAAATCTATTTTGAAGTCAAAAAATAGTTTGACCTACTCTACATATATAAAGCAATCATCTCTATATGATTCTTCAAGGGACTTTGTGATTTCGATATCCATGTTTTCATCAAACTATTTCTTACAACATTCAGTTTCATCTCATATGCAATATTTATAGTAGAAATCTTAACTCATAGTACATATAATTTTTTTTTTAGAAAAAGAACATATACATAATTGAATATGAAGGTGTTGATATTGTATGAATGTGGTAGTGAATTATTATGTTGGTATTTTTTGTGGTTATTTGTATATTAATTAGGCGAAATGATCTGAAAGACTCTTGTACTTGACTCGATTTCTAAGTTGGATCTTTGTACTTACGATTTTGTCAATTGAACCCTTAAACTCGATGAAACTCTAATTTTCAAGTCCCTCTAACCATCAACCGAACTTATATGGCACTTAAATGACTGAATTGGACAAATACGTGACTCTACGGGTCTTTGAAGTAAGTGAATACAATATTATTATTTTAAAATTATCTAAATTGTAAAACAAAACAATAATGATAAAAAAAATTAAAAAAATATATTGAAAACCTCATTCTTCACTCCACCCCCACCCCTACCCCTTCTCGCTTTCTCTTCAGCCCCCCTCCTTTTCTCCTCTTCTTCTTCAACCTC
>NC_028639.1:36814938-36843993 GCF_001406875.1 Solanum pennellii | reverse complement strand
CCCCTACTCCTTTTCTCTTCTTCTTTGACGTACACATATTCACTACAAAATCATCAAATAAAAAATTGAAAAAAGTTTTTGCAAGAAGATATATCATTCACTATTTTTATAAACTTAATTCTTTAAGATCTATTACTTTAATTTATATATAAACATATTTTTTTCAATTTAAAGTTTTCTTGATATCTCTTTTTATCAAATCAAAATAAATAGAATTCTAAAGCATGTGCAAGAACTATTAATAATCTATCACATTTTTTATTGAGAAATTTTTTTAGTGTGAACTAGGATGAAAGATGAAAATGGTGGTTTTTATTTTTGGGTTGAAAATGGTAGAAGGTGGGAACAAAGAAGATGGAGCGGGAAGAGGGTGTAATGTGTCATTAGAAAATTAATTATAATAATGATATGTCATTAAAAATGATGTGGTATTTCATGTGTAAAATAATTTGTGCTACACGCACACCCATCAGATAAGAAATTGGTCTAACTGTAATATATTGTGTTTAAATGAATTTAACGATTTAATTGATAAAGTCGTAAATATAAAAAATCAACTTACAAATCAAGTTAAGTATAAAAGTCTCTCATATCATTCCGCTTAATTAATGTGGCTTGATGAATTGTGGGGACATTGTTGTTATGATATTGAATGTGATATCGAATTATTATGTTGGTGATTTTTGTAATTTCCTGTTTATAATTAATATAGTGTTTTTAATTAATATTGTAATTTCCTGTGAAAGTGAATGTTATTTATTGGTTGTTTTAGTGAGAATATTATTAGATACTTCATATCATTAAATGCCCCATAGAAATTCTTAAGTAATTCGATTTTTTAGAGAATTATACCATATATTTTTAATAAATATTCAACCGCTTAATATACAAACATTTATATCAACTACACAACCAACATTATACCACAATTATTATAGTAATTTATACCTTTAAACATACCTATATATATATATATATATATATACACACCATTTTAACATTAAATTTTCATAAGAAATCATTTTATACCATAAAGAAAATCAACTTTTTCACGATGGTTAGACAATATGAAAGGTATAACCTTATCATTTTGAATTAGTAAGCATTACAGAACCATTTTTAAAACTGATATATAATATGATATATTTAAATTGAAATATAGAACTATTATTATATCATAATGTAATTTTATACCATTAAATGTCTCATAGTAATTATTAAGTAATTCTATTTTGAAGAGAATTATACAATGTGTTAATCTAACAATATAACTCATAGATATACCAATAAATATTATAAATTTATACTGTATTTTTAACCAATATTAAACCATTTAATATACAAATATTTGAACCAACTATAAAACCAACATTATACCAACAATTATTATAATTTATATCTTTTAACATCTAATCTTTTTCCCAATAAAAACATTTTATACCATGAGGAGCAAACTTTTGATATCAGTAAACTAATGTTTCAACACTAAGAGCGAATACCATTCACGAATAATAAAATCGTTAATACGATTAGATATTCAATTAACAAAAAACATTGTTTTAAATAAAATTTTAAAAAAAGCCAATAACATTAACTAAAATTTCAGATATTTGTGATAGGTAAATAAGAAAAGGGAGGAAATTAAGAAATTAGGATATCACTGAATATTGAATAGTATGGCTTCCTTTTTTTATTTTCCATTTTTTTAATTTTATTTTTGTCTAAAAATTATATTGCTATGTTGGTGAAAAGTAAAATTGTTGTCATATAGTAGTTATTATGATGCTTATTTTGTATAGTTAGATTTTTTACTCATTTACTATTCGTTATATATTGTATTGTTTTTAGCTATTGATATTTATTGGGTATAATAAATGTTAGCTCACTAGACATTTTGAAATTACGAAATAAGAATTAACTTACTAATGTATTGTAATTTTTACCTAACTAAATTCTGTTTAGTTAAAACTTACATAACTAAACGTTACATAACTAATACATGCATAACTAAATCGAACATAACTAATGCATGTTTAACTCTAACCAATAACCAAATGACTAAAAGTTAAGTTAATTAATAGGGGTAAAAATGAAATTTTGCTCCTCTTTTTCTTGAATCATTTGAGAACAAAACAGGGGTGGTTGCCGGTATGTATCATTCAGCCATCTAGTTTGTACTCAGTTGTATATATTGTGCATACATAGGTATGTATATTGTATGTCTTATATATTATAGGGATGTATATTAGTAATAATAAAATAAACTAGATGGCACAAAGGTATCGAGCTATAATTTTCTCAACAAAAACTAACAAGTCTTGATTGACACTTACTGACTGTATTAGTGGGTTCAAAGGGGTACTCTTTTTTTATCTTAAATCACCATCCAAGTTGTACTTGCTAAAAACATTACTCCCTCAATTTCAATCTTATAAGACTTGCAAATGACACAATTTTATATTAAGTAATAATTTAACTTTAAAATGTTCATTATACCCTTAATAAAATGAAATTTTTAGTAACCCTAAATCACAAGTTTTAAAAGTTTTCCATATCTCATATAGAATGAGACAGAGGAAGTACTATTTTGTAGGTAAACCAATTTACGCCTTTCTATTTCCAACTAGGGTGAAAATTTACTAACAATATTTACTTGGCTGGCCTCAATGGCTAACAATCCACTATACCTTAAGATGAGCATGCTTAACTATTTAAACCTTCATATACCCACATGAATCTAAAAATTACAAGAACAAAACATACCATTGTTGGATAGTAGCAAACCAAAAAAGCTGGTAAAGGGGCACAAATACACTATCTAAGCCCTTCTATACCCACCCAAGGACAAAAACTTAACAGAACAATGTGCCATTCTTAGTTAGCCTCGGATACTAACATGTCAGGAGAAATAACAAATGGCCCGGTTTGAGCACCCATAAGATTAAGACCCCAAGCTTGGAGGAGGACCAGCCTAGCTAATAATATCATAAAAGGGAACCATCTGAGACCGAGCCCCTAACCAACTAGGGTGGAGTTGATCCAACATCTGGAAAACATCAAACTTCCGAACTCCAAAAACTTCTTCCATCTATCCAAAACTTGAGATATCTACACACCTGAGTAGCAGCAGAAACACTACTGAGAAACCACAGGACATGGCAAAGTGTTAAATACTTTCATCTTTCTGTTATTAGGTACAATGGCATACATGTATCATGGGGAAGGAAGGCCTATTAATCAGTAATAACAAACATTTAACTGAAAGAAGAAAAATAAAGCTGCACCCAACTGTAACTCTCACGTAAAATAAAAAATAAACATTAACCTTGAAATTTTATGTATGAAATATAGTTTAACATTACCTCTCTTTTACTAGAGAAATTGTGTGCTTTGTAATGACAGTCCGAAGGACCGAACTAGCATAGGAGAAGTGGAAAACAGAAAAAAGACAGAACCCCTTCAGAAAGAAAGAAAAAAAAGAGAACATTTAGAGAGAACGAGGATCCAGGTACCTTTAATGTTTCTTCCTCTACTTTTTTTGAAGGAGGTGTTTCAGCCTCACTTGAGAAATTGCAGGATAGGTACTGCAAATTTGAAGAAACTGCATACAAAATTATTACAATGCTCCAGCAATGATGATGTTTCTCCAAGATGAAAGTTGATAAGTGGATAACAAGAACAGTCAAAACAAATGAAGCATCACATATGGTAACAGTGATAACAATCATGACACTGTTCCGATAAGCGTAAATGGATTTCTGAAGTGGAAGAAAAATGATGACTATTTTGGAAGAATACACATGCTAAACAATTTGCATAATTGAGCACTTTCAAGTAAAAGACTTACTAGTTCTTGTCTGAATTCCTAAATCGCACACAATAACGGGAAGCAATTGTGTCTTCATCTTCAGAACATTGTTCTTCAAAACCACTCTGTCCGTTCACAAGTTCAAGAGGTGCAGAGGCCTCTGGTTGAGGTGAACCTATCTGTGTAAATTCAGCATTAGCAGAACTTATACTGACTGGAGCATTTCCTGGTTCTTGGACCTGGTTCAAGGATTTCTTCTTGCTGTCCTCGTTGTTATACAATTTTTCTTCCTCCCTGGATAGTTTCTGCTTTGATTTATGCAATCTAGGTGGTGATATCTTGGATCTTGGTCCAGCTGCCACGGGTGCATGCGTCACAGAAGCCTCTGGTTGAGGTGAAGGCATCTCCGTGATTTTACCATTCAAAGAATTTGTACAGACTGGAGCACTCCTGGCTTCTATAACATCATTCAAAACATCCTTATTATTTTTATCATGGCACAGTTCTTCATCCTCTCTAGACTGGTTCTTCTTTGTTCTACATGAGTTACGTGAGGATTTCTTTGATCGTCGCCTAGCTCCAACGCCAACAAATGAGGCCAAATCTTTCCTTGCAAGCAAAGACATGTTTTTAAATTCTAGGCACTCAGAAATTGCTCGAGAATATGCACAAAAGGGACAGTAAAAGTTTCCTCCATTATCGTAGCTGGGAACAGAACCCAAGCAGCTCTGATGAACCACTAACGGGCAGGTGTTCGAACTGCAAATCAACAGTTGCCCACCTTCATTACATTTCACACAAAGATTGAGCACTCTACCATTTTCAGTTGTCAAGGGATCTTGACCTTGAGCGCACTGAGAGCTAAGAAAATCATTTCTCATTGCAGAAAGGCCAGTCATTTCATTCTGATATCCATCACTGTCACTAGAGAATTCAGGTTCATCACTTCCCACAATATTCTTTTTGGCTCCTCCAGAAACACCTTTGAATAAATTTCCCTGAATGCACTTCCGATGATCTTTAGCTCCACAAATGCAAGAATCCTGATGAATTACCTGCGGCGACGAACCACTTGATGTTCTCAATTCATCACAAGCTTTGCTGCTACTTACAATATTTTGGATCTTTTCCTCTGAAATCATTATTTCAGGCAATCGATCATCATGGTTACTGGCATCGATGTTCTGTCTAACCATTTTTGATGCAGCACCCTCACAACTACCATCCAATCCCCCAACAAGAGCTCCATTTTCCAGGTTCCCTTTTTGGACAATAGCATGGGGAATTTGTGCAGACAACTCTGTTGAAACACCATCTCTTTGAATTGATTCAAAATCATGAACTGCATCACACCTGGGACTAATGACTTCCTGCTTAAACCTTCTGGAGGACCTTATGCAAGAACCAGAACTGTTCTCTGATAAGGGTTCAGTTTCACTATGTTCACCTTCATGAGCAGTAAAGGCATCAATCGTCCTCTTAAAAGGAACCAGAGTCCCAGATTGATTTTCTTGCACGCCATTAGTGTTGGCCCCCAAACAAGGAGTTGCATTCCCACTTGATAAAACATGTTCAGCATCACCGCCTACTTCACAACTCTGGTTAATGCCATTAGAATCAACAGCATTAAAACAATCTCCATCTCTGGAGTTACTGCCAACCTCCGATCTGTTATTTGTTTCCAAGGATGTAGCAAGAGGATTGGTAGCATCTACAGTATCCTTAATCTGATTGTCAATTGGAAACACAGAAAACCCCAGACAATCAGACAGGTAAATTACAAATGTGAGAACTTACTAAATTTCACATATAAAATAAGATTAGCTCACTTGTTGCAAAGCACATTTCGGCAAGCAAGATCTTTTTTTGGTAATATATGACTGAACATCCAATTTTGACACCTCTGGCCCATCCATGTTTTGATCTGATGAGACCTGGTCAAATGTACACATGATGCCGATTTAAGCATGTAAAAAACAGCATTATTCAAAACTCTCAAGCATAGATTGTCTTTTCTAAGCAAATTAAAATCACAGAAAAAAATCATTTAATAAACTGAGTTAATGAACCATAAAATCAATCTTTGATAAGTTAAACTAAGGTACTTACCTCCAACAATAAGTGGTGAAGGACATCTTCACAGTGCACTGATTGATCCAATTCAATTTTATCACCAGGAACTGAAGCATCATTATTTGCATGTGAGAATTCCTGGACAGACAAGGTCTCTAAAACTCTCAAGGAGACAAGCTCCCTTGCATTTCTTCCCATTTCATCAGAAATTTCTGGAATCTGCTTAACCAAATCTGTTATGCATGAACCGTAATAGTCAAACCAACCATCATTACAGCTGATACAACAGTTTTTGTCACAAAGTAACTGTAATTTCATACATACCAATGAGTAAAGATGTGTCTATCTCTTTGGAAGTTGCCAATGTTTCAATCACCCATGTCCAAGGTAGATTAGATGTGCTATGCTTGGTATCCATGAAGGCTTTTGGAATGCTTCAAGATCATATATTTGATTGTCAGTCCACCTAACATTTATGTTATCCCAGAGAAAGTTCTAACGCAAAGATAGAAGACATAAAGGTGCTATAAATAGACAACACAACCAGAGATCAGAACACCTACATGAAAATTTTAAATTTGCATAATGGATGAACTAAGATGTGAATCTAGAGTGCAAGTTCAGTGACGTGAGGCATGAAGTGGAGATGGAAGTCAAGATCGATACACGAGTCATTCCCAAGAAAGAAACTTTCAAGTAACTTGGCTCTATTATCTAACGAAACATATAGATTGACCATAATGTCGCATATTGTATTGGAGCAAGATGGCTGAAATGGAGGCCTGGATCCTGGATACTGCGTAATAAGAATGTTGTCAAGGTTTAAAGGTAAGTTCTACAGGATGGTGGTTAGACCCACATAATGTAATATTCTAGAGATGATGACAGCGAAATAATGATGCTCAAATGGATGTGAGGGCATATTAGGAGAGATAAAATTGGAAACAAAATTATACGAGACAATGTGAGAAAGGCCTCTGTGACGGACAACAGGAGGGAAGTGAGATCGAAATTGTTTAGGCATGTAAAAAAGGAAGGATGAGGATGCACTAGTTAGGAGGTGAATGAAGTTGGCTATAGCGTGTTTTAGGAGAGATAGAGGTAGAACAAAGAAGAACTATTGGAGTTGATTAGAAATGACACAACACATTTTTAGCTTACTTAGAACGTGACCCTAGCTAGGAAGGTGTGGATGTAGGATTACGGTAGAAGGGGATAGGTATTAAAGTGTTGTCAACCTTTTATGTGGGAGAGGCAAGGGTCTATCTCCTCTTCTCCTTATTTGGTAATATTAGTTAATATTCACTTAGTATCTTATTCTTGATTTTTCACTGCTATATGTTGCTTCATTTGCTCTGTGTATCTTGTTATTGTGATGTTATTTTCCTTTCATGCCTGCTTTGACTACACTTTTTTGAGCCGAGAATCTACCGGAAATAGTCTTTCTAGCCCACAAAGGTAGGAGTAAGGTATGTACACATCCTACCATTCCGAAATCCCACTTGTAGAATTACACCGGGTATGTTGTTGTTGTTGCGGATAAATAAGTTGCATCTAATCTTTTATGAAGAATTTTACAAACAAGAGTTGTTCTATGCAGAATTTGAAGCTGAATTGTCTGGTTCTTTTCTTTTTTTGGAGTAAACATGAATATCCTCAAGATGCAGAGGATGTTCCTAGTATTTTAGAGTTCTTATGACCTCCATAGGAGTTTATTTTCTTTTGCAACTTTTGGATGCAAGTATTACTAGAATACTCCTTTTGTATTCTTTTGCTTATAATACAAGTTACCTTTCTCAAAAAAAATAAAAATCCTTTAACACGGTTATGGAGTAACTTTTCTCTCAAAATACAACCACATAACATGAGCAAGCAACCAAAAATATAATGATCAAAAGATATTACCTGATTCCTATGCAAGACAACTTTATCAATAAAATAGAAGCAAAACTAAAAGATGGAAATACAAAATTATTTCAATCTTTAAATTTGGAATGAAGATATTTGGGACAAGAAGTGTCCTCCATGGTGGAAAAGGTGAGTAACACAAGATTGAGATGGTTTGGGCATCTAAAGAAGAGATGCACAAATGCCCCAATGAGAAGGTATGAGAGGTTGGATATAGCGGGTGAGAGGAGAGGTAGGCCAAAGAAGTATTGGAAAGAGGTTATTAGAAAGGATATGGTACACCTTTAGCTTACCGAGGACATGACCTTAGATATAAGGTTTGGAGGTTACGAATTAAGGTAATAGTTGCTTTTCAGCAAAATTAAGCTTGGTAGTGATCTGGAGCACTGTATCTATCGTAGTCTTAACCTTATCCATGTAGTTTCTTGCTTTTGATATTTATTACCATCTATTGTTTAGTGTTTCTGATTATTTCACTATTTTGTTGTTGTTCCTTTCTTGAATGGTCAACATTGTTTTCCTTAAGTCAACATATTTTCTTCACTGTTGTTTTCCTTTCTATAACTACTTCGATGTGTTGCACCTTAGCCAAGGCTCCTTCATCCGTAGTCTCTCTACCTCCACAAAGTAGGGTTAAGGTCTGGTTTGCATACTCTACTCTTCTTCATAAGCTATTTGTGGGATTCACTGGGTATGTTGTTGTTTACTAGAGAACTTGAAAGTTCCCCAAGTTTTTTAAATAGTTCGATCAAAGGCTTGGAACAACGATATTCACACTTAACTCACTTCCCCAAAAATTTCCATCAAAGACTAGCAAACACTATTTCTATAATAACTTCATTTCTTGACCAACATCCAAACACTAACTACCCCCACACACACACACAAAAAAAAATAATAATAAACACTTGCTTTGTCTAAAATAATTTCATTTTCTTCACCAACATACAAACACTATCTACCCCCCTCCCCCCTCTATCTTAAGAAACATTAGTCTTTTTTTGTTACGACCGATAAAAATCCCCCATGAGTTAATAGGCCCAACACCAGTTCGCACAAAAGTGTGAAACAGCATCAAAACTTCTAATCAGTATGAGCAATGGGACTGTGAAAACAACAGGAACAGACATATATTTCAATAACAAAATCATTTGTTGATTCCTGTTTTATAATGAGGACCCTGAAATAAGAGCTAAATATTCCTAAATAATTTATACTTCATTGAAGGAGATAGTCTTGCTCAGTAAAGAGAGTTGTAGGATTCATAAAATAGGAGAAGAGCATCTCCATGCGTTTTGACTTTGTCTCCCGGGATCCACCACAGGTTGGGTTTGAGAGCCGTGTGATGGGTGACTATCCAGCACAGTTCGGAGAGCAGATGTGTTATTGTGTTATTTGATATTTGAAGTATAACAGAGAAACCATAATATTGAAAAAAATAATACTTTTAAAGAAGGTCCTGGTGAACATTTTCCTCCTCACTATAGCCATAATTTCATAATGTTTTAAGCTTTTTCCAGTTACCAAAGCAAAAGAAAATGCCCCTTTCAACATTTCAGTTGTGTCAGCAGCAGCCTCTTCAAATGTTGATCAAGTACAATTACATAAGATATTTATTAAAAAGTTAAGATGAGGTCCAATGTTTATGCTATTTATAGACATAGACTAGTTGTGGATAAACCGTCTGAGGGTGTCATCACAAGCTTGAATATAGAAAAATGTAGAAACACTCAACAAAGCAACGGTTTAGCATAGACATAAGATTAACATATGCACAACAAGCTTACAAAGAGTGAAGTTGAGGTAAGATTAGGACATCTGTTTTTTTGTCAAGGAGGTAAGGTTAAATGGCATTACAGTTCCTAAATCCACAATTGCAATATTCCAAGAGAATTGCATATGATAGATAAAGATACCACACACAGGGGCGGAGCTACCCTTTGTCGGAAAATCACATTGTATAGATACACCAAATTTTGATTTGATACATGTATTTATTAATGTTGATACCTCTTTAAAAAAAGGTAAAAGAGTTGGTTCACTGGTTTAGAGAAAAAAAAGTTAATACTTTATGACCCATTAATAGACATCGCAGCTCGTTCACTTGTCACACATAGAACCAAGGTGAAAAAGTGCTATGCAGTTGAAGAATATGTATCAATGTTAAAGAGGCAAGAGTTATAGAGCAGAGCTAAGACCTAGAATGCTATCTGGGAGTAAATCCATTTATAAAGAGTAACCCCAATTTGCCTCTAGTGGATGTGATGTTTTCCCATGAAAAGACATTGTTGTGGCCTTGTGGGAGAAATTCCTCAAGAGCATTAACAAAAACACCAAAAGAGGGAGGGACACTGTCAGATGCATACCTTACCTCAAAGGAGTTGCTGGTCACCACCATTCATGGAAGATGAAAAAGACTCTATTACTTTCAGAGAGTCGGGTAGGGCAATTCGATTTCAAACTCGAGTATTTGTCACCCTTACATTGAAAAACGTGAAAAATTTTGAGTTTCCCCCCAAAATTGACAACTCTTTTTACTCCTTCTGTTCTCATCTATATGTCATATTTTTTATTTCACATGCAGTAAAAAATAGAAAAAAATACGCGATTAAATAAATTTAATCTACTTAATTAATCATCATAATTATAATTATCACTCGCAACTGATATTAATAATTAATTACATGGGTTGACTTCAAATTTGTATAATTAGTCATGTTTGTATAATTCGCTAAATTTATATACTTCACAATTAACAATTCTTCATTTGATTTGTATTTGTATATGACAATAATTTCCTTTGATTTTTAGTTTTGTCACTAACAATCTTATTGTGTATAATTTTTTAAGTTTGTATAAATGTGTAGTTTTCGAATTTTGTATAATATATTCAAAGAATGTAATTTTTATAATATATTTTAGGGAAAAGGGTTTGATATACCCCTCAACTTTGTCATTTGGAGCTGATATACCTCTCGTTATAAAAGTGGCTCATATATGCCCTTACCTTTATATAAACAGCTCAGATATACCCCTGTCGTTACAAAATGGCTCACATATACCCTTCATTTAACGGAAGTTAAAAAATTAGTTTTGAATTTATATTTATTACTTCTAATTTTTTTTAAAAAAATTATTTAGGGGTATATATGATTCTTCTATCAAAGTTCAAGGTATATTTTAATTTTTTTCATACATAAATTATTTTTTGACTTCTTTTATTATAATTATTTGATTTTCTTATTCTTATTTTATTTTTTTCTTTCATTCCTTAGTTTAAAGAAAAAAAATTAAACTATTTTTTTGTGTGTATTGTAATTTAATTTCGTATTCGAAGAAAAATTTTGGTCATCTACAATAAGTTTTACAAGAATATTAGTGAAACATAAATAAATTTGATTATCATAATAATAATTATAAATTAGTCATTTAAACAAAAAACGGAAAAGGGCCTAAAATACCCTCAAAGTATTGAAAATGGTACAAAATTACCCTTCATCCACCTATTGCTCCAAAATGCCCTTCCCACCCACCTATTGGGTCCAAAATACCCTTGTCATCCACCTTTTGGTTCAAAATTGACCACTTATTTAACGGTTTTATATTTAAACTATTTAAATATTTTTTTAAATNTTTATAAATTATATTAATAAATTAAAATTATAATTAATAGTTGAACGCCCAGTATTTAAAAAAATATTTAAAGAGTTTAATTTTAAAACAATTAAAAAATGGTCAATTTTGAACCCAAAGGTGGATGACAAGGGTATTTTGGAGCCAATAGGTAGATGAAAAGGGCATTTTGGAGCCAATAGGTGGATGAAGGGTAATTTTGTACCATTTTCAATACTTTAAGGTACAAAATTACCCTTCATCCATCTATTGGCTCCAAAATGTCATTCTCACCAACCTATTGGCTTCAAAATACCTTTGTCATCCACCTTTGGGTTCAAAATTGACCACTTATTTAACAGTTTTAAATTTAAAACAATTTAAATACTTTTTTAAATATGTGGCACTCAACTTTATAACTTAACTCAATATAATTTTTAAATCAATTCATTACCCATCATTACTAATTAAACCGCTCCCAATTAATAAATCCGCCCCTTTACTAATGCAACAATAGTAAATCTACTATTAATGAGTGTTTATAAAATTTTGAGGCGAAAATATCTATAGAATTACATTATCATACATTCAAATCCTCAATCAAAACATATTATAATTCAAGTGTCTAAATAATAATTATCGATAAACTTAAAAGTTTGTCTACATTCATATTAATTATTCCTTCATCTCCATTATGTGATGTTACTTAATAGATAACTTTTTTTAAAAAAAAAAATTATAGTTTTTATATTTAAAATAAATTATATATATTTATAAAACTATATTAAAAGAAGTGCACGAATTAATTTGGGATGTACTACATATTTACCTTTAATTATAAATTTTAAATTCAAGCTTGAAAGAGAATCCTATTGAAAGTGTCCTCCTAAATAAGAGGCTAAACCTAAATTACATTGAGCCTTCAATTCAGACTCGAACAATTTTGGATGTTATTTTCAAGAATCTATGATTTGTCGTGCCTTAGTAGTATTCAGGGCGATTTTGATATTAGAATTGGTTTATTAATTGGGTGGGTTTAATTAGTAATGGGTGGGTAGTGGTTGGTTTATACATGATATTAAAAAATTAAATTATAACCAATAGTTGAACGTCAAGTATTTAAAAAAAATCTAAATAGTTTAAATTTAAAATCATTAAATAAGTAGTCAATTTTGAACCTAAAGGTGGATGAGAAGGGTATTTTGGAGCCAATAGGTGGATGGGAAGGTCATTTGGAGTCAATAGGTGGATGGAGAGTAGTTTTGTACCATTTCCAATATTTTGAGGGTATTTTAGGCCTTTTTCTGTATATTTTATACAACTATTAAAACTTCATATGTTTATGTTTGTATCAATTTGTTTTTTTTTTAGTTTTATCATATTTGTATAATTCTAAACTTCATATCACTCAATTATACAAAAACACGTGAATTATACAAATGTACCCGCAAATTATAAAAATGAGATGTGAATTATACAAATTATTGTCATCTCGCCTTCCTCTCCCAATCTCGCTCGTCTCTTTCATCCCTCTCTCAATCTCGCTCGCAACTCTTCTCCCTATAACATGTAAGCTATGAATCTTAATTAACAAACTATAACTATGGAGTGTAATTAAGTTTTTTTATAGTGGCTATATGTGAAAGTTTCCCAAAAGAAATTGAGTATGCTTACTATTCTATCCTTATTTAAAAAAATTTTAGTCAACTTTTCAATCAATGAATATGATTAATTTATTTTGATTATTTCATTTGACCGATGAATATGAATTATTTACTTAGTTTTCTGTGTTGGTCAAATGTATATTTTCAAATCTAATAACTCACAAGGGTAAAATAGAAAGAATATCGAAGCTTATGCATTGATTTTATGAAATAACAAGTATTATGAATCAACTATTCATAGTAACGATGATATACATAAAGGAACAGAGGGAGTACAACAAATTACTTCCTCCCTCTATTCACTTTTTGACATAGATTATCATTTTTTTAATATTTTATTTTTAGCATTAAATATTATTCTCTATATTGTTTTTAAGACTCAATACTAAATATTAATGACGGAATAACCTGAGAGACCTCTGTACTTGGCTCAATTTGTCACTTGGACCCTCCTACTCATCATTTTGTCAATTAAAAACCCTTAAACTCATCAAAACACAATGTTCTTAACCCCTCTAACCATTGACCGAGCTTATGTGACATTAATATTGGTGAGTTGAAAATATGTGTGATTACACGCGCTTCAAAGCCACTACAACAAATATGGCCTAAGCCCACACAAATTCTAGGCAACACTTAAAAAGTGTTGCCAAGAATATCTAAGAGAACACTTTTAATGTGTGACTTTTGTATAGAGTTTTTGGCCACAAAAATTTTGGCAACACTTCTAAAATGTACTCTTCATAATCGTAATTATAGGCTACACGTTATAAGCGTTGGCAAATCACAAAAAAGTTGGCAAAACTTATTTATTCCTATGATCACGCTTTTAAGTGTGATATATTTTCAACACTTATAACAGCACTTAATAAATGTGCTCTTTTAATTCAAATAATTGTTTTATCTAAAAAATAATATTTTTCCCTGTAGATCTATTTCCCCCCAATTTCATAAAAAGCAAGAGTATTGCCATAAATATTTTCATTGTTTTTAAGGGTTTTTCATTGTACTGCCAACTCTTCAGCAAATTTCATCAGGCATCTGAAGGGTACCTTAAATGGAATTACTGATTACGATTTGTCTAAATCTTCATGGTAACCCACAGATTTTGATTTATCCATTTCGCCATGAAAAAGTAGTGTTTTTGGTTTGTCGATTTCGACATATATGTTTGAGTACAATATGAGTTTTCTTGTTGATAAGAACAACAAAGAATATTAATATATAGGCTGATGAGGTCGTAGTATAATATGAATGTTTCTCAAAATTGTAGTTGGTGCTCTCTTTAAATGCATAGTGCTTATCACTCTGGTTTTGCAGGAATGACCATGATGTTTATATGCTTATGTCGATCTCTTTTTATGAGGATGTTGCTTAGCCATTGTTGATGGAGATATGACTGATCCATTTTTGATTGATGTGGACCAAAATACTCGCTTTGCCTGCTTTCCATTTTTTCACTTTAGTATTGTGAAGATTAAGTAATTGGCAAAATGTCCTTCTACTCATTTTTATTGCTCTCTGAAATTAAATTCTTAGAAAGCTCATTTATGAATTTTGTTACTGCATTTTTCAACAATTAAGACAAATGTATTTTGAATGCTCAATTTTTTTGGACTTTCCAAAGGGAATTGGAGAAAGCTTAGAATAGTCTTCTCTTTGTTGTTCGTTTTTGGTAATGTAGATCCTCACCTCACCATGTATGCATTTTTGAGAAAACGGACATTAAACACATCAACTTTAAGGTTATAGTCCATAGGATTTTAGATATAAGTAGTGACAAATGGAGAGGAAAAATAGTGATGTAGTGCTCTTGTTACACTACAGTTCATGTTCATTCCATCATCAAATTCGATGTAAGTTGTTGGAAAGTTTGAAGACCTTTCTATAGAGAGCATAAACCTTTGCAATAATGCATTATACTAGCATATATATTCAGTTCATCTGATTGGAAGTATGCTTAAGAACTGTCATTTACTAGTGAGCATATTACTTTGTGGATCAGTTATCATCTAGTAAATATAGTTCTTGATCAATGAGGGATAATGTGTAGGGTTTTACTTAGCTTATTCAATTTATGTAGGAGCTTTGATAATAAATAAATTGAAATGTTATAATAACATGTTCATTTTCTTCGTCGTAACAAATAACAGTAAATGAAGGTTAGATGTTGATGCATTTTATTTTATAATTCTTTTGATCCTCTAGGGTTAAATTGTGTTCTTTACACATTTTTAGGTGTGTGATAAAGATTTTCAATCAAAATGTTTGAGAGTGAAAGGGATGTTTATAGATGATAGAAGATTGGGAGAGATTGCTCGTAGAGAAATTGCAGAAGTATTGATAGCTCAATCTGGAAACAGAAAGATAGATGACATCGAGTATGGAGCTGATTTCTTCAGTTAACATTCTTCTAAAGGATCTATAATCTTATGCCTGACTAATTTGCGCTCACTTCAACATTGCACATTCAAATATGTACACATCTCACAATCTGTGCTGCAGCTGAGGAGTCTAACAATATTACAATGTTTTAGTCTTGAAACCACAACTACTTATTCATAAGTTCCTGTAGCGCCTGACTAGAAGACTGTAAAAGCCTTTTTGTTGCAATTTCCTATCCATCAGATTTTCTCTGCAGATAATCAATCTAACTTATTTCATATTTTTGCACATTCAGGAACACTGTAGAGATGTGTAAAGTAACATTACTTTGTAGACTGGACCAAAGCCTCGTTGCCCAGCTTGCTAACTTAGTGGAATCTGTCAGTTGCATTGGCTAAAATGCCAAAGTTATACAAGGTGATATCTTCAATTTTAACTTGATTGATGTCATCTTTACTCACGCCACTTTGGTGAAACTTTAGCGACGCGTCTCTTAAGAATGATGCACTTTCCTCTTTAATTTTGGTTTAGAATGGATATTCAGAAATCAAACAATTTACTGAAATTGAAGTTTTGGTTTGTGTTCTCAAAACCTCATTTGATTATTTACCTTTTGCTTAGCCAACAATTGTCAGGAAAAATATCAACAGAAGATAACTATTATTGAGCCTATCGAATCATTTATTGCAATAGCTGCTACATGGAAGTCTTTCTTATTATTTGCAGCAGCAAAACATGTACAAGCAATAGACAGTTCTCGAGCATATATTTCTTTCCATGGAAGCGAAAGCACGACATGAGAATTTGAGACTACTTTAATGGTATTGTAGATTTTATTAAGAGTTTCTTAGTTATATTATTCAAAGCCACGAACCCTTCAATCTGAGGTCAAGCCTTTTTTAATTGACGAAGACTCCCTGGCATTAACGGCCTCTCAAGAGGTCACACAAGGTAAACTGATTCAGACATCCTTCTGCATACTATGCTAGTACCATTTAATTGAAGTTCCTCACTAGCCAGTTCAATTGTTTTATGTCAATGTGACTGTAGAAGGTGAAAATCGAGCTCTTATTTCTAACCACAAGTTAGAAATTAAATTCGGACAATCTCGTGTTTTAATTGTATCAACACTGCTAGAAAATGGCGGGACTCTTAAAATTGCTTGTACAACTTCTCCACTAAAAGTAGTTCATTTATATAATAAGTTGTTGCTATGAAGATGAAACAGAATGGGGAAAAGAGATACTCATTCTGATTCATCTCTTAAAATTCCTCGCTTTCAAATCGTGATCAAAATGTAGTGATTGTTCAATCTAACTACTTTGAAAATGCAGATTGGCTGGATATATGGTTAGGTCATTGAGGACATATTAACAGGCTTCAAAATGCAATGTCATGGCCGGAGATCCATATATTGTATGCCTGTGTGATGAGTGCTGCTGCTGCAGCTGCAATGTTTCCTTAGGAGATTTTGGTATGTCCATGATATGTTGAACTGGCCTGTAAGCTTTCCTCTTATGAGTCTGCCATTCTTCATTAGCTGGCTTGGTGCTTCCTTGTTTTTGGGTCTGTCCATGCTATGTTATTTCTATGTTTTGATGTTGCTGGTATTGTCAACTGGTGTTTCCAACCTCTCTATTTGTGTAATGCATTTGCAGGTTTCTGGAATCTTGTTTGGCTTGTTCCCCTTTGTTTTTGTTCTTCCTGTTAGCCTCAAACTCTTTTCTTTTTTTAAGTTCCGCATCTCTTTGCTTAATATTACATAATGTAACAAGTGTCCTTCTTATTTACAATACATGTGGCAATCAAAATTCATGTGCCGATAAATGTTCTCTCTCTCTCTCTCTCTATATATATATATATATATATATATTGGTTGTCTTACAATGAATACTCTCCAATTATGTACTTCTACATTTATTTCACTAACTTGTAATTTCATTTTGAATGTGCAGGAAAATGTCAGCAATTGAATTTGAATTGTAGCCAGAAATAAACTCGATCTATTGTAGTGAACGATGAAGAGTTTTTGTACTATTGTCATATATGTTCGGATGCATTTGATTTTATCGAATTTATTGATAGTAGAGATCTTTAAGCAATCACTTTCTAAGTATTGGTTGTACACGACATATTTCTCAAAGTTTATTTGAAATACATAACTTTGATATAATTATTAGTTAATTTTGTGTTTTAGGTTCCGTTGTATATTTAATTATGTGACTATTGAATATATGGTAATAAAAATTATTATGCTTTAAAATAAAAAATTGTGGCTACAAAATTCTACACAACATTGCCACACTTCAGAAGTGTTGTTATAGGACTCTCAAGAAAATTTACACTTTATAAGTGTTGTTCTACATGAGATATAAAAGGCAACGCTTTTTAAGTGTGATCAATAACCAAGCAAAGACAACGCTTTTAAGTGTAGTATAATAAAAAAAAAGTTGTTGCTAATGAATCACTACAAAGCGTGCTCTTATACCTCTTTGGGCACGCTTTATAAGTGTAGCTTTGATGGCAACATTTAAAAAGTGTTGCCTAATTTCAAAGGTTACGTTTCTTTAGGCCACCCTCTAAAAAGTGTTGCCTAAAGTCCAAAAGTGTAGCCTTTTATCAAAAGTCATACTTTTTGCTATTTTAGGCTACACTTTACTCGCGTAGTTGTAGGCTTAAAATGATGTAGTGAGCGAGTTAAAATAACATTTTACTATTTTAAAAAAGCAATTTAACAAAATTAAAATATAAGATTTATCTTCTTCACCCACTCATCCACCCTTTCTTATTCTCCACTAGCCATCTCTCACTACCCCTCACCACATGCCTCAACTTTCTTCTTTCTCCAGCCCCACATTCACTCTTCTCTGCCTCAACTTTCTTCTTTCTCCAGCCCCACATTCACTCTTCTCTGCCTCTTCTTTCTTTTTCTTCTTTTATTTTTATACAAATGAGCAGCCTCAATTTTTTCTAAAATTTTCATTTTTTTGGTTTAAAAAATATTAGTATCATTCTTTTATTAGATGGTTGATACGCTCAAACTTACTTCTCAAATAAGAAGTAAAGCGGTCGTGTCAAGTAAATAACCCAACTAATGAGGTTGGGATCGTTCCCACGAGGAAAATAGTTTAGACTTAACTTTAATCTATTATTACTATTGTTCAATCAATTATTTCCTTAGAAAGCAAAAATGATAAAAGGGGGGTTTTCTATTTCTAAATAACTGAAAATAACTAGCAAAATTAAAGGAGACAACTAACAACTTCAAATGTTGGAGTTTAATCAATTAATAAAAGTAACTAGGGTTTACGTGTTCCCCACAGGTTCATAACTTGATAATTCTAACTATAACAATTCTTTCCTAGTATCTTGCATGCAAATGATAAGTTATGTATTTCTAAATCCTTGGTCCGACATCTAGAAAATTTCACTCTGCACCTTGGTCCGGCTACGTGTGTTGCTATACTAACCCTTACCTTTACCTCATATTAAGCATCGTATTCGATATTTGACTAAGTTATTACCTCGTACCAATCAATACTAGCCTATTAGATAGTATACACTAAATCTATGTTGATAATTCTTTTCCTATTATCTACCTCCTTGGTCCGTCAAGTAGCATTAAGGCGATTTCTAACCTTGGCCATCCATTAAAAAGACTTCTAAGCGAAAGAATTATCAATACATGCAAGACACTATTCTAGAATTGTTATTTTAGTTAGGTTTTACCTCATTATTCACCTATGGTTCCCATAACCCTAGTTATGGAGTTTAGTTACCCATAGTCATAATCACAATATTCAAATATGCAATATAAGAATTCATGCACTTACTTCAATGAGAAAGAATAAAATCCAGAAGTTCACTACGCCGGACGCCATTTTTTTGGGTGTGGCTCTGGCAGCACGTGCAACTCGGGATGGGGTGGAAGTGCCTGGGGCACGTACTCGGGGTCACGCTCATCATCAGAGCCAATGACCAGGCGGGCAGACGGGGCGACAGACTTCGATCGCCCGCGTGCGTAGACTCGATCTTGTTTTGGTGCCATAATAGATAGTACCTGTAAAGAATCAATATTAGTACTAGAAGGAGCAAACAAGACAAGCAAAACCACATAAAATAAATAAAAGAGTTAAGATGTAATGACATTTCTATAGTAATAGTAAAACACGATGGACCAGGTGACGGCTCGTCGTGAGTACGACGGACCGTCATGGGGTCCGTCATGTCTTACTTGAACTATGTTTATGTGGAGACCCCTGAAGGAAAGTCTCTGACCGTAATGACGGTATGTGCAGGACGGAACGTCGAGGGCATGACGGTCCATCTCCGTCGTAGGTGTCCGTCAGAGGACACTTAGAAAAAGTATGGAGACCCTTAGGAGAGGGGTCTCTGACCGTCATGACGGTATGTGCAGGACGGACCATCGTGGGAATGACGGTCCGTCGCATGTGTCCGTTGGAGGACACTTGGAGAAAATTGGACAGTGGGGTGTTAGGGATGTTGGGACGGACCCAATGACGGTCTATCGTGGGTACGACGGTCCATCATCGGGGTCTCGTTCTGTCATTCAGTGACAGAACTGGGGATGCCCCATTCATCCCCTATGACCCAAATGGAATTGTTAGTGTTTTAACTTACATTTGTCTAACCCAAATACCTAGTAAACTAGCAATACTAAATCACCTATTTCTAGAGTTTTAACACGGCAATTTTGAGGATTCTCAACCTATGTCAGACAAAATTTGTATTAAAGAATGAACCCATCAATAAGAACTAGGCTAGTACTAATTGATAAACAAAAATGCAAAGTAAATGGGTAGAAATCAGAGACACATACCTGAGAATATGAGAAAAACAAGCGAGGAAGGTAATTGGTGATCAAGTAGCGAACCACAGCGGCAGACTCCGACTAGTAGATAGTGAATTTTAGGAATTGGGAAATTTGGGAAAATGATCGGTTGAACGAGAGGGGGTTATGAAGTTGGAAGTTTAAAAGGGAGGGAAATGGGAGGAAGAGGGAAGGAAATGGGTGAAATGAAGGGGGTGGGGTTTTTTTAAATGTTAAGAATTTTTTTTTAAAAACTCAGCCGGGTCGGGTCGGGTACGCTTCATTAATGACGCGACGAGTCCCCGACGACGGTCCGTCGCAGTTGCGACGGTCCATCATTGGTTCCGTCGCGTGTGCCCTAGTTTTGAAAATAACAGAAAGACGTACCTGGCACGAGGGATTCATGCGACGGACCGTCGCGGTCGTGACGGGCCGTCGATGGGTCCGTCAGTGACTGCTGCAGAGTGATTTTCTGCAGAATTTCTTGGTGATGTGCCTGCAAATTTAAAACCCATTAGTAGAAAATGCTACCATTACTAGAAAGAAAAACTATAAGTATTGGGTTGCCTCCCAACAAGCGCCTGATTTAACGTCGCGGTACGACTGAGGACACTTGATTACTCAGCCTTCATCAAGATGGTATTCCTTGATTCCTTCATTCGCCGACTCAGCATGCCCAAAATAGGGTTTCATTCGTCGTCCATTTACCTTAAACTGCTCACCCTCCTTTGTTTTCTACTCAACTGCTCCATGAGGGAGTAGTTGGTTAATCAAGTAAGGGCCAGTCCATTTGGACTTGAGCTTGCCCGGAGACCAACGCGACCTAGAATTGTATAAAAGCACCAAATCCCAACCATAAGCTCTCGTTTTTCACTTTATAGGTCATGGTGCTTCTTCATCTTTTCTTTGTAGGATATAGCAGATACCGATTGGAGCTCACCACTCTGCCTCATGGACCTACAAATGTTGAAGGTCGCTTCTTCATTGTTCAACCGAAATTTCATCTGCCCCTTTTCCATATCAACTAAGACTCTACCCGTAGCAAGGAATGGCCTCCCAAGAATAATAGGAACTTCAAAATCGACTTCACAATCAAGAATAACAAAATCTGCCGGAAATATGAACAACTCCACTTTTACTAGCACATCGTGGAGTATCCCTATAGGCCTTTTCACTGTTCGATCGGCCATCAGTAGCCGCATCGCAGTGGGATTTGGGTCACCCAAACCCAACTTCTTGTAAATCGAGAGGGGCATGAGATTTATGCTTGCCCCCAGATCACATAATGTTTCGCAAAATGTAATGACCCGACTGTACAAGGAATAGTGAATGCACCCAGATCTTCTTTCTTTTGTACGAGAGATCTTGTAGCAATAGCACTACAATGTTGCATTCTATCATCATCCTCGAAAGTGACCGATCTTTTCTTTGTAACCAGATTTTTCATAAACTTGGCATAACCGGACATTTGTTCTAGAGCTTCTACCAAAGGGACATTGATAGAAAGTTGCTTCAACATTGTTATAAAACGCCGATATTTACCATCCTCGGTCTTTTTCAATAATCTTTGAGGAAGGATGGTGGTGGTCTAGGCATGGGAATTACCTTTATAGGTACTTCAGCATCTTTTCCAGTGCTATATTCTACTTTACCACTACCATCTACCACCTTATCATTATCCTTTCTCACATTTGCTCATTAGACGGCATAGCTGGGTCAATGGTTTGCTTACCACCCCGAGTAGTGATTGCCATACAGTGTGCATCATTTTTCGTATTTTGGATAGTGTTGCTAGGAAGAGTGCCCGGTTGCCGTGTGTTCACAGTCGTAGTGATCTGCTTAATCGATATTGCATGTGTATCGACTTTCTGTCCAATACCCGCTAAATCACTCCTTAACTTTTTAATGTGCTCATCATTAGCATCGAACCTCCTCATCATTTTGTGCAACATATCCTCAATTCGCGCCATACTATCTCCACCATCCCTAGGAGTAACTTCACGATTTTGAGGAGGGACATAGGGTCCATTCCTATCATTTCTGTTACCATAGGTACCCCTGTTGAAGTTGTTGTCGCGGTTGTAGTTTCCATCTGGACATAATGACCCTCACGGTTATAGTTGCCATAGATCCGACCTTGGTTCCCTTGACCTTGGCGCCAATTCTCCTGATTAGAGCCTTGGGCACTGGGTCGGAAACCCCCCGTCTGCTCGTTTACCGCATGTGAATCCTCTGCATAATAGCATTCATCATTTGGTGGTGGTGGTTTAGACAAGTAGTTAACTGCATTTATCTTTTCTGTACCCCCAGTGATATGTTTTAATACCAACCCAAGCTCAGTTCTCATCTGAGCCATTTCTTCATGAATCTCATCTGTGGCTGGGTTGTGAGTGGACTACATTGCGAAGGTATTTCTCCCAGTATCTGACTTCCTAGTACTCCAAGCTTTATTGTTCCGGGAGATTTTCTCTAACTTTTCAGCAATCTCAGCATAAGGACACTCCCCATAAGATCCACCTGCTATAGTGTCCAACACCGCTTTATTATTATCATATGGTCCCCGAATAGAAGTATTCCTTCAATGACTCATCATCTATGCGGTGATTGGGGACGCTTCTCAAAAATGAGGTGAATCTATCCCAAGAACTACTACCTGACTCTCCTGGTAGTGCCACAAAGTTGTTCACTCTGTCTTTGTGGTTTAGTTTCTTGGAGACCGGGTAGTAGCGTGCTAAAAAAACGTCCCTTAGTTGGTTCCAAGTGAAAATTGAGTTATACGGGAGCTTAGTGAACCAAATAGCAGTCTAACCCGTCAGTGAGAGAGGAAACACTCTTAGCCCTATTACATCCAAGTCTAAGTCAGGCCTCCTTACACAACTTTTACACACTGCCCTTACCTTAGCTATATGGGCATGTGGATCCTCAGAAGGTAGCCCTGAAAACAAACCTCTGGTAGTGAGCATTTGCATCAGGCTACTAGTTACCACAAAGGTGTGGCCTGGTGGTAGAGGGGGCAAGACAAGTGGCCCATCGGAGTCTGCTATATTGTCATAGCCTCTATAGTATTCTTGGGGCCGTGGAGCGGGATTTTGTCCCCTCTGTTGGTGTTCACCCGGAGCATTGGGTAACAACTGACCATGAACATCAACCGGAGCTGGGATGTTCTGGTTTTGATCATCATCATTAATTCCTAAGTTTCGATTCATGTTGCGTAGTGTACACTCTAATTCGTGATCGTAGGGAAACAAGGGTTCTCTTCCTCTCCGTGTATTTGGCATACAAGGAGGATGGTTCTGCAAGAATCAAAAATAATAAAACAAAGTAAAATCAAGAAAATATTGACTAAACTATAATAATACGTTTAAGTTAATCTAAAAGCTACTTTCCCCGGCAGCAGCGCCAAAATTTGATACGCTCAGACTTACTTCTCATATAAGAAGTAAAGCGGTCATGTCAAGTAAATAACCCAACTAACGAGGTTGGGATCGTTCCCACGAGGAAAATAGTTTAGACTTAACTTTAATCTATTATTACTATTGTTCAATCAATTATTTCCTTAGAAAGCAAAAATGATAAAAGGGGGGTTTTCTATTTCTAAATAAATGAAAATAACTAGCGAAATTAAAGGAGACAACTAACAGCTTCAAATGTTGGAGTTTAATCAATTAATCAAAGTAACTAGGGTTTACGTGTTCCCCACAGGTTCATAACTTGATAATTCTAACTATAACAATTCTTTCCTAGTATCTTGCATGCAAAGTGATAAGTTATGTATTTCTAAATCCTTGGTCCGGCATCTAGAAAATTTCACTCCGCACCTTGGTCCGGCTACGTGTGTTGCTTTACTAACCCTTATCTTTACCTCATATTAAGCATCATATTCGATATTTGACTAAGTTATTACCTCGTACCAATCAATACTAGCCTATTATATAGTATACACTAAATCTATGTTGATAATTCTTTTCCTATTATCTACCTCCTTGGTCCGGCAAGTAGCATTAAGGCGAGTTCTAACGTTGGCCATCCGTTAAAAAGACTTCTAAGCAAAAGAATTATTAATACATGCAAGACACTATTCTAGAATTGTTATTTTAGTTAGGTTTTACCTCATTATTTGCCTATGGTTCCCACAACCCTAGTTATGGAGTTTAGTTACCCATAGTCATAATCACAATATTCAAATATGTAATATAAGAATTCATGCACTTACTTCAATGAGAAAGAATAAAATCCAGAAGTTCACTTGATTAATCAACAAAAATCACCAACAATCAATTACTGAAATTAATTGAAGACTAAAGATTCTCCATAAGTGTAACAATAATCACCAAGTCTAATCCACAAAAGAAGCTCAAATAACCAAGAGTCTAACAAAGAGTCTAAAAATAATCCCGAGTCTAACAAAGAGTCTAAAAATAATCCAGAGTCTCACAAAGAGTCTCAAATAATCAAGAGTCTAACCCCAAAAATGAGGTTTTTTGAACTATTTATAAAAAAATAAAAAACTAATTAAATAAGGACTCTATTTGCTGGAAATCTGTCAAAACGCGGCTGGCTCGACGGACCTCGCGACGGATCGTCGTGGTCACAACGGGCCTTCATGGACTCCGTCGTTCCATACTTGTGCAATTTCTTCTGCTGCTCTCTTCATTACCCTCGACGGCAGGTATGACGGATCGTCACAGGCACAACGGTCCCTCGGGGGTCTCTGTTCCACAACACTTGAACTCTTGAAAATTGGGTACTGGGACTACTTTTCTGATCTTCATGACGAACCAACAGGACGGACCGTCATGGCTACGACGGTCCGTCACGCACTCCGTAGCCTCACACTTGGTCAGACTTCCCCATCTTCCTTCAGCAGCTGCACTACGATGCCACCTATGGACCGTCACGGGCAAGACGAACTGTCACAAGCTCCATAGGTGGTACTTTTCTGTATTTCTCGCTCAAAAAC
Organism: Solanum pennellii; assembly: GCF_001406875.1. NCBI lineage: Eukaryota > Viridiplantae > Streptophyta > Magnoliopsida > Solanales > Solanaceae > Solanum > Solanum pennellii. Next base: position 36,818,752 of record NC_028639.1, on the reverse strand, counting down.
CTCCGCATTCATCTTTTAGACAGATTTCATGCAAATAAAGAGAAACTTACATAAAAATTAGTACAAAAAGGCTTTTGGACACACTAAACTTAAGGAAAAAGTATTAAAAATACCGTGAAACCACGGTATATCAATGGTTTCAACAAGGAGATGTGGATAATGTGAAGGATGATTGTGACTATTGAAAATTTTAAAACTCCATTGATAAGCTTGAAAAGTATAAAACATAATAAATAGGTCTTGTGAATTTGTAATATTAATGAATAATTTTGTTGGGGTTCATTGAATTTGTGTTGGTGAACTTGTAGGTTAATTTACAAGTTGAATCAAGAAGAATTTGATCTAATGAGTATGAATATAGTGCCCAATTTGTGACCAAATATGAAGAAGATGACTATTTGAAATGTTTAAGAAATAAAAAAATTGATCTGTTTGATTTTTTTTAAATTTTTTTAGCACTTAATTTCGCATGTGGCACTAAATGATGTGGAATTCCACGTGCAATTGCATTCATTACAAGCGCACTGACCGGAGGAGAAAAGGGCTTAAAATATTGTATTCTTATATGTTTAAGGGGTCTAGTTGACAAAGTGATGAGCATGAGGGTTCAACTGACAAACAGAGCCAAGTATAGGGGTCTTTCAGTCATTCTCTCAATATTAATTTATAAAGATAGATAAAATAAATATATTAATAATTATTTTCTTAATAAATATGTCAAATACAAGTAAATATTAACAAACAATACAATCCTCTTGTGTAGATCGCTTTGTCATATAAAAAGTATATATTGCTATAAAATAAAGGGAAAAGATTAAAATATGTCATCGAACTTTTTAAAAAAGGTTCATTATGTCATTAGTTGAAAGTTTGTCTCATCTATACCATTACTATTAAAGAAAAGTCTCATCAATGACATTTTTTAACTCCAATTTTGTCAAACCGTTGTTTACACCTCAAACAAGGTTTAACACTTTTCAATTGGAGGTTGTGGATCAAATATACATTTTTTACTTCTTTTTCTTTAAGAACACTAAGAATACATGAAGAATATAAACAACTCTCAAATTTTCTACATCTTTAATTATTTACGAAATCATCTCAAATTTCAAAATAAATACCGTACTTAAACTAAACACTAGCAGAAAGTGTATTGTATTATATATCATTTCTCTGTGAAGTGGTTATTTATAGCCAAAGTTCAAAAGGTAAGAAATCATTTTTTGGTTCTTGACTACAAAGGGTGGGTTCCATTTCACATGAGCATCCACCATCTTGACCACTCCCCTTTGGATGTTCATGTAAACTAAAAGTTGAAGGAACAAAAATATATAGGCATTCTTATTATGTATTGATTGCTACCTCATTAGTGATCTTGCTAGGAAAATCCAATGGAAAAAAATATAGAATAAGGAAAAATGAGTGTATTGTGTATTCTACTCCTGATGAAGACCTTGATTCAAATGGTTAAGTCTTCACATTTCAATCTTGTGTATCATCTTCGTAAGAGTTGAGGTTGGTAAAGATTTAGTAAATAAATCTATTGAATTAGCACTTGAATGAATTTTTTGTACATCAATATTACCATTCTTCTGTGTGAAGAATAATTTCAGTAAAATGTGTTTCGTTCTATCTCCTTTTATGAAGTCTCCTCTTAATTGAGTTATGCATACGACATTGTCTTTAAAGAGGGTTGTGGGTACCTTGATATCACACTTTAAGCCACGTCTTTCCTTGATGAAATGTATCATTGATATCAACCATACATATCTCCACTTGCTTCATGGATAGCTATTATCTCAGAATGATTTGAAGAAGTAGTTATAATGAACTGATTCGTAAATCGTCATGATATAACAATACCTCCGCATGTTAAAAAATAGTCTGTTTGAGATCGATTTTAATGTGGCTCAAATAAGTAACATATATTTGTATGATCATCAAGATATGCACTATCTTTGTTAGTATAAATATACTCATATCAATGATCCCTTTTAGATATCGTAATATATATTTAACTTTGTTTTAATGTCTTCCTGTAGGGGAAGAACTATATCTTGCTAACAAATTAACAGAAAATGTTATATTAGGTCTCATAGCATTAACAAGATACATAAGTGCACCAATTACTCTAAGATAAGATATTTCATGACCAAGAGGTTCCTCATTCTTTTATTGAGATCGAAACATATCTTTACTCACTTCAAGTGAACGAACAATCATTGGAGTATTTAATAGATATGTTTTATCCATGTAGATTTATTTAAAGTTTTCTTAATGTTAGCGGATTGATGGATAAAGATTTCGTCTATTAAATGTTTATTTGTAGGCCAAGACAAACTTTATCTTTCCAAGATCTTTCATTTCAAATTGTTTATTTAGATTGTCTTTTCTACCTTTTCCGGAGTTCCAATGAGATTAATGTCATCAACATAAGCATCAAGTATAGTGAAACTTGATGTTGTTTTCTTAGTAAAAATACAAGGCAAGTGACATTATTCATATAACCTTCTTTTATATACTGAGACGATTATACCACATGCACTCTGATTGTTTTAAGCATGTAACGACTTCTTTAATTTAATTGAGCACATATTCTCAGATTTTCAAACTATATGGTTCAGGCATTTTAAGTCGTTCTGAAATTTTCAAGTAGATGTCATTATCAAGTGAACCGTAAAGATAAGTTGTAATAACATCCATCAAATGGGATAATGATGAAACTTTCCGTGCAATTTCTCTTTAAATTCCTTTTTCACTTTCCTAATTACGAAAAAATTATTTCACCAAAATCGACAATCTGTAAATCTTGTTGTGAATAAATCTCTTGGCAATGGCTCAAGGTAGCAAATCATAGATGAAGAATCAAACCCAATATATATACCTAACCTTTTTTGGAGCCCATTCAACAGTTATGGTTTAGGTTTATGGAATAAGAAAGGATGAAAACATCTCTCCTAGAACGTGAAAAGGAGAAATTTTGATATGCTAAGTTAGCTATATGAGGCAATGAGATGCCTTCTTGGACACCAAATGAAACCTAAGGTGATAGTCCTTCACCCCTATGATGCCTACTATGACAATCGTCACTCGTAGTTCACGTGCTCTCTTTTCCCATTTCAACATCTAACTCAACCATCATAATGTGCAATTCTTTGGATGACTTTGAGATGTGCTCAATCATCTCCATATTCGTGAATAAACTTTGAAGGGTCTGTAACTGTCATACTTGGCTTGTTGTGAATAGTTCAAAAGCTCCCGTGTGTGCAAAGCATAATGAAATAATCAATTGAATTTTGCGTTAAGTGAGAATAGCAAGTCAGAGCTCCCACTACCAAAATTTTGCAGAATGCTTTTAGCAAAACCTTGTTGATTTCATCCGGAGGCATGTCGTTTCCCTTGATTGTAATTATGTGTGATAATTAATATGAGCTCATGTGGATCAGACATTCCATATCATATTTTGCAACATACAAACATATTATACCTATTTGGGACGGATCAAGACTAGTATTACGCTTGACAACTAAATATAGTGCGCCCATTCAAAACCAGAGGAGCTTTGCAAATCTGGTCCATCCTGGTATGAATTTTCATGTCATACTTGTACAATTTAGATACGGAGACTCCCTATTTTAATCTTGTGTTAGCGCCTCTGTCACGACCCAAAACCGGGGCCGCGACTGGCACCCACAATTTCCCTCCTATGTGAGCGAACCAACCAATCTAACCCTTATCATTTTAACATATATCAACAGAAAATAATGCGGAAGACTTAAACTCATTAAATAAAACAAATCAACATCTATTAATT
>NC_028639.1:36806578-36807739 GCF_001406875.1 Solanum pennellii | reverse complement strand
GGTCAGAGACTCGTTTCCCGTACCAATTTCTCAAGAGTTGAAGTGTTTTGCAACGGGAGCTTACGACGGCTCGTCGTGGATGTGACGGCACGTCCTGCAGGTCCGTCACAGATTACAGAGAGTCGATTTTCAGTACCCAATTTCAGAATTTCTAAGTATGCTGAAACGAGACCCTGCGACGGTCCGTCGTGCCTGTGACGTTCCGTCGTGGGGTCCGTTTCCTCAGCCAATTTTCCAGAAATAAAATCTGCTGCTCAAAACGACTAAACAGGTCGTTACAGCCTCTCAGCTTATCGTCTTCCAATTGCTTGGCTGGGGTTTTCTTAATTTTATAAACCAACTTAGGAATTTTCCTCTATTGGATAGTCTCACCGTAACCTTTAGACTCAATTGATCAATATATATTATTTGTGCTATTCCTTCAGCCTTAATCATCAGACCCTTGATCATTGTGTGTGAGTCGAAATTTCCTCTATGACACTCTGACTTGGAGCTTGTCCGTGTCACTTGTTGGCATTTAGTTGCTTGTGAATGTTGGCCTGCACTATGATATTCTTATACAATTTTCCTGCAATGCAAATTCTAACAAGATAGACTATTGAACGATTTGAACAGTACCATCACAATGGCCCCTTGTATGTCAAATAAAAAAGTGCAATTGAATTCATCAAGTGGTTTTAAGACATGTGAGCTAGTGAATGAAATAAATTACGACAATAACAGAATATATTGAATTGATGATACCAAAGTAATCAAGTCGTGTTTTAGATCATGAGAATTGACCTTTGAGGCCTAAGTACATTGAGTCTGGCCGAATGACTTATGAACTAAATTACTAAGCTTATATAAAATATGTTTGCATGAATAAGTGTATGAGTCGAAAAATACGGAGCCCCTAATATTGATGTCTACTGAGCTAATTATAAATAACAAACTACCTAACTAATTTTATCTCACTCATCCATGATTTTTGTATATAAATAACACATAAATTTTTACTATTTTAATTTTAATACCTTTTAATTTAAAAAATAAAAAAAAGATCAATTTATTTTAAATAAAAAAATATGATAAACTTTTTAAATTTCTGATCAAATTCTAACTAAATTTTTTGATCATTTAACATTAACCTATTTTGAAATATATATATATATATATATA
>NC_028639.1:36794227-36805579 GCF_001406875.1 Solanum pennellii | reverse complement strand
TATATATATATATATCCGAATTCATTTTGGAAAATGAGATTCTTAAAGTCTGTGACATTTTTTCTTCAATTTAAGTTACGTATGCACAATTGTTATAGTTATTTATACTTTATTGTCTTATTAAAAGTTCTACAAGCGCACATAAGTTAAACATCCCTTTCCTTACGTTAACGAATATTTTAATCTTTCACAACATATAATCGGGTTTATTTTTTATTGATAAATTACCAATAAATTACTAAGGAACATTTCAGCCATAGTTTACTTATTTTTAAGTAAAATAAAACAAATACCTTCTAAACGGGAGTTTGGAACCAAAATAATAATAATTTTTTTCAAAAATTTCACAAAGGCAACTCAATTAATTATGATATCAAAAGGGCAATTTTTTTAACAGTGTTAAAAATAGGTTTTCTGAAATAAGGGTCAAATACTCGTGAGCCTTAGGGCATCTCCAATCCTATCCTCCATTTTACTATCTAAATATAAAGTTTTTTATTTTTTCAGACAATCAACTCCAATCCAATTGTCTATTTTACTCTATAAAAAAGAATTTTTTCTCTCTCTCCTCAATATTATATTATTATTTCTATTTCATTTTTTCTTCTTTAATAATATAAATCATTTCTTCTTTTTGAAAATAATCACTTTATAATATACAATTTATTTAAAATTCATCATTTAATACAAAATTATATTTTATTCTAAAGAAATAAATTTGTAATTTTATATATAATACATATTAACGAACAATTCAAATAAAAGTGAAATTATTGATGACATATAATTGCATCATAAATATTGTATTATCATAACATTTATTTTAAACCTTATAAATACTTAACTTTCAAGACTGTTAATATAGTTCGTGTTTACTATAAATATTAAAATGTTGTGTGTGTTTTTATCTTGATATAAAATGCTAATTTTTTTCTTTAGACTCATAAGAAGCAAGAGAATAAAATATCAGAATAAAACACATAACATTTTAATATTTATAGTAAACACGAACTCTATTAATATTTTTAATATTTATAGTAAACACTATTTTGCAGTGTACTTTTTAAAAAAACAAAGAAAATACTTTTTTTTTGAACTCGTCCTCCTCTACCGATGGAGTTGGAAAGAAAGACCACAATCATTAAGGTCTGCCCAACTCAAAAAAATAATGAGGAATCTTAAAGTTTATATGTACTATACTAACTAATAGAAAGTTAATTAATTTATATTTTCTGTTTTAATTTATTTATTATATATTTTTAATTTATATTTAATAAATATCTCATTTTAATAACTTTTAAATTTCTAATTTTAAACATAAAAAATTTAAATTTATTTTTATATATTGTATATATATCATTAATTTACTTTTCAAAGTTTCAAAGAGTCTTTTTTTCTTAAATTTTGTAGTAAATCACACTACATCAAAATAGATCTTTAACGGCAATCAATTAACGATAATAACTCAATTATTCATGCTAAATATATATTTTTAGCGGTAATTCACACTTTTTGTTATATGTTCCTAAAACCTTTAATAACATTGAATCTAATGACACTTAACTGATGTCCTATAAATACTATAACATTCTTTATTAATATGTCTATTTATTACCGTTAAAATTTTTTTTATTAATATTGTCAAACCAACTCAAATAAAAGTGAAATGAACAGTCTAAAATGAAATGAAGAGTCTGTCGTGGAAGTGAGAGAGTATAATTGAAATCCAACTTTTTAAGTCTCCATTGTGTGCAGAAACAAGATATTTCTCCATCTCTCTCTCTCAGTAGCTTATAATGGCATATCAAAATGTTTCAGAATTGAAAAGCCAAAAAAGAAACAAATATGCTTTAGCTTGCTCTCTTTTAGCTTCCATGACATCGGTCTTATTAGGATATGGTAAGATATGTTTAATATTCAAAATATATGGTACGATCGATCTAGAGTGATTGAGTTCAAAATGACTAAAATATGGTTGATGTAGATACAGGAGTGATGAGCGGAGCAGTGATTTACATAAAAGAAGATTTTAAAATATCTGATGTTGCTATTGAATTCACAATCAACATATACTCTCTTGTAGGTGCTGCAATTGCTGGTAGAACATCAGATTGGATAGGTCGTCGACGAACTATTATTTTGGCATCTCTACTATTTTTCGTAGGAGCAATATTGATGGGAATTGGCACAAACTATTGGCTACTCATGTTTGGTAGGTTTATTGCTGGCATTGGTGTTGGATATGCTCTTATGATAGCTTCAGTTTACTCTTGTCGCGGATTTTGCACCTCTTTCCCTGAAGTTTTCATCAATGGAGGTATGGTATATCTATACCTCTACTTTTTTATCTTCTATCGTCATTACTAAATTATTTAACTTTTGGATAAGTTGCTCATTTTTCCAATCATCACAACCTCCTCTACTTTTTCCTTGTGTTAATTAAAGTCATGCATTTTTTTCATTTTATTTTATTCGTATAGTATACAATGATAGAGTTGAAAATATAGTGGTCTGTTTGGAAACCCATCTATAATTAGTCTAATAATAATGATAATATATATAATTACAAGTTTATTGTTTGATTGCACAAATGCAATCATAAGACTATATTAAATTTTAAAAATAAAAATGAATTATCTAAAATGAAAATTTTTATATTAGACAAATAACATTTTTATAAATGGTACTTTTCCTATCTCTAATTACTTGCCTATTTTTGAATTAGCACACTTACGAAGACCTCATTTGTTTTCATTAAAATTAAGAGATATGAATCTGAATACACATATGAATATCAAGATTTGCATTAAGATTTGGATGTTTTGAGATAAAAAGGCACGCTCAAAGCAGAGAAGCTATGATTTATTATTTGATAACTTATCAAATGAGTCTGAATGTTGTTAAGAGTTTCCTACAGATTGGATCAGACCCCTTAAGAGCTTTTTTAAAAAATTAAACAAATGAACTTAATAGGCTGAATTTGAATGATTAAGATTCAAACCTAAAACCAAACATACTTAATGGGCTGAATCTGAATGATTAAGATTCATATATCCATTAAGTGCAAACAAATGAAGCATAAGAAAACAATGCTTGATATAGTGAGTTTACCATTTTATCACTATTAATAATGAAATAAATGAACTAAAAATTTAAGATTTTCAAAAAGTTCTACGTTTCAAAGTAATTAATTGAGGATATAATAAATAATAATTTTTTTATCCTTTCTTAATTTGTCAAAGTGGAAAAGTAATTAAGAACAACCGAAAAAAGAAATTTTAACTATGCAAAAATTATAGGGCAAAAATCAAAATCATATTATGCCTAAACTCGCGTGAGTGGGTCTAAAAATTTTCCTTGTATACTAATCTTGCTCTCTAATATTTTTTTGATATATGAAGTTTCCCTAGTGTCACATTGTTCCTCACTTCATTTTCCAAAAATAAAATTAGCACTTTAAATGACTTTATGGAATATTCTTTTAACTTTCTTCAATACAATTTAACGTTCTAATTATATCCCAAAATTTAATTAATTAGTATATGCCTTATGTCATGCTTTATATTATATTAACATGTGAGTCTACCTAGGGGTAGGACTACTAAGATCGATGATGCCCTTGCTCTCAGTCTCAATTAAGTAAGAACGAGAATCCTTTTAGCTATTGCAACGGGTATAGACCTGTTCCCTCTGCTGCTTATCTAATGGACAACTTAAGATAGACCGTGGTAATCATTCTGTAATTGTAACGATCCAATTTTTTTTGAATAAATAGGTACTTAAGGTGATTTAATTATTAATTAAAAATCTGAAATTTTAAGGTCATAATAGTCCTTTCACGTATTAATTAAAATAAATCAGATTTGTATTAATCTAATTTAAATCCTATTTGACTAAGTCTTGAATTTAGTCTCCTAATCCTAATAACACACACTCTCTCTCTCTCACGTTCTCCATATCTCTCTCTCTCGTTTGTTTTTGCCAAAAATAATTTCAAGAACTGAAAATACATCAAGAGTTATTCACACTTGAAGAACTCACAAAAATTTTTAAGTAAAAGACAAAGTAATCAAAACGTCAAGGCTAAGAAAGGTTCGTCGAGTGAGGTGTACGTTGAAGTAAATTTGGCGTGGGTTGGAGGAGTTTCCGTGCAGCAACATCAGCGTTTGAACATCGATTAAGGTATGAGTTTTTTCTCTCTTGGCTCCTTTCCCAAGAGGCCCCTTACGATTCAAAGTATTCACCTCGAAACTAAGGTTGTTCCCCGTTGGATGTCCCTGTCACTAGCTCCCTATGATCTTAGGTTGGGTATTCTTGTTGGTAGAATTTAGGAATACTTATTTGTGGTGATGATCTCATTTCGAGTATGTGTCCATGACTGTATATTTATATTTTGTGTCTTTTGGGAATATGAAAGTAAATATGTATGTATTTGTGCAAGATTGTGATCATGACTTTGAGTTTTTCTTTAGCATGTTAATAGTATAGAGATTATCGTGTTTTATGTGCAATTAAAGGCTCTTAAAAATCGTGATATTCACATGGTTGAATGCTAGAAATTCTAGTTAAAACAAATGATCAAATCATCCCTCTAAACTTGCCTTAAGAACCTTAACGAATGTATAAGAAACAAATGCTAAATTTATTCGTTGTAATGATGCACAAAATTGTGGAGTAATTTTCCAAAATCTGGAGATAAGTTGTAGATGAATTCTGGAAATTTTAAACAAAAAAAATAAAATAAAAATAGGCGAGGTCTGCGGGGATGGAACCCGAGACCTCACCAAATTAAGCCTTAATAAATAAATAAAAAAAAAGAAAGTGTTAGGCGGGACTCGAACTGGGCACTGACCAGCGAGTTTCGCCTCAGCGAAAAAGAAAAAAAAATGTTGCTGGGGGCGGGGATCGAACCCACGACCTCCCAGTTCGCGAAAAGAAAATAATAATAAAAAAGAGATGCGAGGCGTGGGGATCGAACCCACGAACTCAGCGCTGAAGGGGGGAGGGGGCGAAATATTAAGGAAATAAAGTGAGGCTGTGGGGATTCGATCCCACAACCTCACTGCCACTCGCTCCTTTTTTAAAAAAGATACAGGGGCTGTGGGGGTTCGAACCCACCACCTCACAGCCTCCTCCACTTCAGCGAAAATTAAAAGAAAATTAGGGGGCTGTGGGGGTTCGAACCCATAACCTCCCTATTGTAGCAAATTTAATTCTAAAACTCAAAAGGGTTGCTGGGGCTCGAACCCCCAACCTTTCGGTTAACTAATAGTAAAATTAAAATAGAAAATTTATCCCTTCATGTAAATATTGAGATTTAAATTAGAATTCTAATTTAAATCTCAATATTTACATGAAAGAATGAATTTTCTATTTTAATTAGAATTCTAAATTAAATCTCAATATTTACATGAAAGAATGAATTTTCTATTTTAATTAGAATTCTAAATTAAATCTCAATATTTACATGAAAGAATGAATTTTCTATTTTAATTAGAATTCTAAATTAAATCTCAATATTTACATGAAAGAATGAATTTTCTATTTTAATTAGAATTCTAAATTAAATCTCAATATTTACATGAAAGAATGAATTTTCTATTTTAATTAGAATTCTAAATTAAATCTCAATATTTACATGAAAGAATGAATTTTCTATTTTAATTAGAATTCTAAATTAAATCTCAATATTTACATGAAAGAATGAATTTTCTATTTTAATTAGAATTCTAAATTAAATCTCAATATTTACATGAAAGAATGAATTTTCTATTTTAATTAGAATTCTAAATTAAATCTCAATATTTACATGAAAGAATGAATTTTCTATTTTAATTAGAATTCTAAATTAAATCTCAATATTTACATGAAAGAATGAATTTTCTATTTTAATTAGAATTCTAAATTAAATCTCAATATTTACATGAAAGAATGAATTTTCTATTTTAATTAGAATTCTAAATTAAATCTCAATATTTACATGAAAGAATGAATTTTCTATTTTAATTAGAATTCTAAATTAAATCTCAATATTTACATGAAAGAATGAATTTTCTATTTTAATTAGAATTCTAAATTAAATCTCAATATTTACATGAAAGAATGAATTTTCTATTTTAATTAGAATTCTAAATTAAATCTCAATATTTACATGAAAGAATGAATTTTCTATTTTAATTAGAATTCTAAATTAAATCTCAATATTTACATGAAAGAATGAATTTTCTATTTTAATTAGAATTCTAAATTAAATCTCAATATTTACATGAAAGAATGAATTTTCTATTTTAATTAGAATTCTAAATTAAATCTCAATATTTACATGAAAGAATGAATTTTCTATTTTAATTAGAATTCTAAATTAAATCTCAATATTTACATGAAAGAATGAATTTTCTATTTTAATTAGAATTCTAAATTAAATCTCAATATTTACATGAAAGAATGAATTTTCTATTTTAATTAGAATTCTAAATTAAATCTCAATATTTACATGAAAGAATGAATTTTCTATTTTAATTAGAATTCTAAATTAAATCTCAATATTTACATGAAAGAATGAATTTTCTATTTTAATTAGAATTCTAAATTAAATCTCAATATTTACATGAAAGAATGAATTTTCTATTTTAATTAGAATTCTAAATTAAATCTCAATATTTACATGAAAGAATGAATTTTCTATTTTAATTAGAATTCTAAATTAAATCTCAATATTTACATGAAAGAATGAATTTTCTATTTTAATTAGAATTCTAAATTAAATCTCAATATTTACATGAAAGAATGAATTTTCTATTTTAATTAGAATTCTAAATTAAATCTCAATATTTACATGAAAGAATGAATTTTCTATTTTAATTAGAATTCTAAATTAAATCTCAATATTTACATGAAAGAATGAATTTTCTATTTTAATTAGAATTCTAAATTAAATCTCAATATTTACATGAAAGAATGAATTTTCTATTTTAATTAGAATTCTAAATTAAATCTCAATATTTACATGAAAGAATGAATTTTCTATTTTAATTAGAATTCTAAATTAAATCTCAATATTTACATGAAAGAATGAATTTTCTATTTTAATTAGAATTCTAAATTAAATCTCAATATTTACATGAAAGAATGAATTTTCTATTTTAATTAGAATTCTAAATTAAATCTCAATATTTACATGAAAGAATGAATTTTCTATTTTAATTAGAATTCTAAATTAAATCTCAATATTTACATGAAAGAATGAATTTTCTATTTTAATTAGAATTCTAAATTAAATCTCAATATTTACATGAAAGAATGAATTTTCTATTTTAATTAGAATTCTAAATTAAATCTCAATATTTACATGAAAGAATGAATTTTCTATTTTAATTAGAATTCTAAATTAAATCTCAATATTTACATGAAAGAATGAATTTTCTATTTTAATTAGAATTCTAAATTAAATCTCAATATTTACATGAAAGAATGAATTTTCTATTTTAATTAGAATTCTAATTAAAATAGAAAATTAATTATTTCATGAAAATGATGAGATTTAATTTAGAGTTCTAATGTCATGAATATTAGAAATAAATCAATGAAAAATATAAATGATATCCAAGTGATTCAAGATTTGGGTTCCCGTGCCCAAACCTCTGTATTGATACATAAGTCATACGTGAGTAAAATATTTAAGAATAATGCCATCTACTTAAATCAAGATCTTTGCATGTATACAAGATACATAAGTCTTGTAATACATAATCTTAGGAAAGTAAGAATCACTTAGCGAACTATGAATGAAGCCCCATGACTTGTATGTATAGACACATAAGTCTAACATAAGTTCAAAAATAAGTGAACCTAAGATATACGTAATGAAATGATGAATCTTAGGAGGGTTAAGTACGAGTGTAAGATACACTAAATGGCCAAGTTCATTGTTATATGATGAGATGAACTATTGAAAAAAAGAAATGAACATTCACGTAATAAGAGGTGAGTAACTATGAAAAACAAAGGTGCTAATAATGAAATATGTGGTGACAATCATGATGTGAGGCTAATGTATATGATGAGAGCAATCTCAAATGAGCCTAAGTAAATGTTACCGATACGTACTCACCAATGAGAGTGTAAGATAATGAAGAGACCAGTCTCTATGAATACTCTAATGAAAATATTGAGTTTAAAACACTTAATACTAATGATGAGATGAGAAATTGTTATTGAGCTATGATGTCCTCATACTAGAAGTCAGCTTCCATGATGTATGAGTTGATTGTAATGGAACTTTATACTGAGTACCGATAGGCTAGCTATGAGCGGTGATGCCTTCTTTCGGGAAGGGCGAGGGTTCACGTAACTCTCATGAGATGAGACTGTCCGGCTTGCCGGGTATGGGTCTCCATACATCTCTTAGTCTTTGAACCTATACTGCCAATATAGGGATCTGATGGGGTTAAATTTCCATATACGCTAGCATGTTATTGAGTCACTTTGGCCGGTGATTCCACCTCTTTTCGGTGTGGGGGAGACACTCGATTTTATGATGCTCACATGATCTATGTCGGTTAAAGTTAAAGTTTCTAATGAATAAATGAGGCCAGCCTCAAATGAATCATATAAAGAAATGAATGATACCGAAGGTGTTAGGATAGGATAATCAAGAGGTGAACTAGATTCAGTTAATGACATTAGGTTAATCCTGATCATTGCACAGCAAGCCCGATGAAAGTCTTAAACTACATCCTAGGTATAACTGGTGTTCACACTGGCCTATGAATGAACTGAATGAGGTACGTATGAATGAATGAAGCAGACTCTGTGTTTGCTAAAGAAGGCTACCTATTTGAGGTCTCATATGTTGAGCCCTCATTTTGAAAAGTCTTAAGGTCAAGTCCATGATAAAAAGGTCTTATGGCATATGAATGAATAATATGAAAGAAGCTATGTGTTATATGTTATGTGCTATATGAAGATATTATGTGTTGTGTGCCATACGATAATTATCATGATGCATGTCACTCTCATGGCATAATTTTCCCAATCTCAATTTGGCAAGTCCTCTGACTTGACTCCGAAAAATTATGTCGTTAGAAAGAGCTATTCTTTCTCATGCATGTCCCTGGTGTGTGCTTGCATACACCCATACTTAGTACAAGTGTGTACTAATTCCATACAAACATCTACTTTTAGGTGCATGCACAGGTGGACGGTAGAGCTACAGGTTCGTTGTTGCAGCTATCCGGACGTCAGCATTCATCCGGAGTTTGGTAGGTCCTCACGCTTTCGAGGATGCTACTGTGTTACATTCTAGCGTAGTTTTAGAGTTGAGCTAGTGGAGCATGTTCCACTAGCGTTTCTTTCCTGTTTTGGTTCAGACTTTGTATTGGTGCTATTTTGTCCGATATACAATTAATAGTTAATGAATTATTTCTTTCAGTTGCTTATCTCTTAAATGTTAGATGGTTGATGATGAACGATCACGAAATATAAAAAATATATTTAGCAAATATATTTAAAAATAAAAAATTTCAAATTTTTTGCTAAAATTAACCTATGTAAAGTAAGAATGACGTAAGTAGGCTTGTTTGCGACCTCTGAGAGATCAACGACGCCGGTCTCGTCTGGGGTCTAGATTCCAGTCGTGACAAAGTTGGTATCATAGCACTAGGTTAAATTCCGAGAATAATGAGTTCACATCAACCACATTGAGTAGTTTCTAAGTCATGGTAGTGAATCGCACCACTATCCTGGATTAGAGACTGCATGATGCGTAGGAAAAATTTACCTTCTTCTGATCTTATCGGCATTTTCCTAATGTATGAATTCTTGGTGTTATGAACGTGTCTAACATCAATCCTTGTTGTTTTCAGAGAATGAACACTTGGAGAACTAAGGGTCTGAGGACGGGAGGAGCAGCAGCTAGGGGTAATCAGAATCCACCCCAGGCTCCAGCTGAAGGAGTGGCCATGCTAGTTAACACAACTGGGTTGAGTGATGCTGAGGTGAGGACATCTCTAGCCCAGATGGCACAGGCCATCACGATGCAGGCTCAGGCTATGACTGCCCAAGTCAATCGGCATGATGTTCAGAGGGAGAACCCACCGTTTCGCAGCATGGCTGACAGACTGCGAGATTTCACGAGGATGAATCCTCCTATATTCACAAGGGCTAAGACTTCAGAGGATCCTCAGGAGTTTATAGACGAGGTGCATAAGATCCTGGTGGCCTTGGGGGCCACTGATATTGAGAAGACTGAGCTGACTTCCTACCAGCTCAAGGATGTTGCACAGACTTGGTGCAAGATGTGGCAAGATAGCCGTGTCCTAGGTGGAGTGCCAGTCACATGGGAAGCTGTTCAAGACAACATTTCTGGAGAGATTCTTCCCAGAGAGATGAGGGAGGCCAAGGTTGAGAGTTCATCAACCTTAAACAAGGATCTATGACGGTCAGGGAGTATTCCCTAAAGTTTGTGAAACTATCAAGGTATGCCACTTCTCTTGTGTCTAACAGCAGAGACGAGATGAGTAGATTCTTGACAGGAATTGCTGAGGATCTCGAAGAGGAGTGTAGGGAAGCTATGCTGCATGACAACATGGACCTTTCCAGGCTTATGGTCCATGTCCAGCAACATCAGCGTTTGAACATCGATTAAGGTATGCGTTTCTTCTCTCTTGGCTCCTTTCCCAAGAGGCCCCTTACGATTCAAACTATTCACCTCGAAACTAAGGTTGTTCCCTGTTGCATGTCCCTGTCACTAGCTCCCTATGATCTTAGGTTGGGTATTCTTGTTGGTAGAATTTAGGGATACTTATTTGTGGTGATGATCTCGTTTCGAGTATGTGTCCATGACTATGTATTTATATTTTGTGTCTTTTGGGAATATGAAAGTAATATGTATGTATTTGTGCAAGATTGTGATCATGACTTTGTGTTTTTCTTTAGCATGTTAATAGTATAGAGATTATCGTGTTTTATGTGCAATTAAAGGCTCTTAAAAATCGTGATATTCACATGGTTGAATGCTAGAAATTCTAGTTAAAACAAATGATCAAATCATCCCTCTAAACTTGCCTTAAGAACCTTAACGAATGTGTAAGAAACAAATGCTAAATTTATTCGTTGAAATGATGCACAAAATTGTGGAGTAATTTTCCAGAATCTGGAGATAAGTTGTAGATGAATTCTGGAAATTTTAAACAAAAAAAATAAAATAAAAATAGGCGAGGTCTGCGGGGATCGAATCCGAGACCTCACCAAATTAAGCCTTAATAAATAAAAAAAAAAAAAGAAAGTGTTAGGCGGGACTCGAACTGGGCACTGACCAGCGAGTTTCGCCTCAGCGAAAAAGAAAAAAAAATG
>NC_028639.1:36726954-36794135 GCF_001406875.1 Solanum pennellii | reverse complement strand
GGGGGGGGGGGGCGAAATATTAAGGAAATAAAGTGAGGCTGTGGGGATTCGATCCCACAACCTCATTGTCGCTCGCCCCTTTTAAAAAAAAAAAGATAGAGGGGCTTGTGGGGGTTTGAACCCACCACCTCACAGCCTCCTCCACTTCAGCGAAAATTAAATGAAAATAAGGGGGCTGTGGGGGTTCGAACCCACAACCCTCCCTATTGTAGCAAATTTAATTCTAAAACTCAAAGGGGTTTTTATGGCTCGAACCCCCAACCTTTCGGTTTACTAATAGTAAAACTAAAATAGAAAATTTATTCCTTCATGTAAATATTGAGATTTGAATTAGAATTCTAATTAAAATAGAAAATTAATTCTTTCATGTAAATGTTGAGATTTAATTTAGAATTCTAATTAAAATAGAAAATTGATCCCTTCATGTAAATGTTGAAACTTAATTTAGAATCCTAATTTAAAATAGAAAATTAATTATTTCATGAAAATGTTGAGATTTAATTTAGAGTTCTAATGTCATGAATATTAGAAATAAAATCAATGAAAAATATAAATGATATCCAAGTGATTCAAGATTTGGGTTCCCGTGCCCAAATCTCTGTATTGATATATAAGTCATACGTGAGTAAAATATTCAAGAATAATGCCATCTACTTAGATCAAAAATCAAGATCTTGGCATATATACAAGATACATAAGTCTTGTAATACATAATCTTAGAAAAGTAAGAATCACTTAGCGAACTATGAATGAAGCCCCATGCTTGTATGTATAGACACATAAGTCTTACATAAGTTCGAAAATAAGTGAACCTAAGATATACGTAATGAAATGATGAATCTTAGGAGGGTTAAGTACGAGTGTAAGATACACTAAATGGTCAAGTTCATTGTTATATGATGAGATGAACTATTGAAAAAAAGAAATGAACATTCACGTAATAAGAGGTGAGTAACTATGAAAAACAAAGGTGCTAATAATGAAATATGTGGTGACAATCATGATGTGAGGCTAATGTATATGATGAGAGCAATCTCAAATGAGCCTAAGTAAATGTTACCGATACGTACTCACCAATGAGAGTGTAAGATAATGAAGAGACCAGTCTCTATGAATACTCTAATGAAAATATTGAGTTTAAAACACTTAATACTAATGATGAGATGAGAAATTGTTATTGAGCTATGATGTCCTCATACTAGAAGTCAGCTTCCATGATGTATGAGTTGATTGTAATGGAACTTTATACTGAGTACCGATAGGCTAGCTATGAGCGGTGATGCCTTCTTTCGGGAAGGGCGAGGGTTCACGTAACTCTCATGAGATGAGACTGTCCGGCTTGCCGGGTATGGGTCTCCATACATCTATTAGTCTTTGAACCTATACTGCCAATATAGGGATCTGGCAGGGTTAAATTCACATATACGCTAGCATGTTATTGAATCACTTTGGCCGGTGATTCCACCTCTTTTCGGTGTGGGGGAGACACTCGATTTTATGATTCTTTCATGATCTATGTCGGTTAAAGTTAAAGTTCCTAATGAATAAATGAGGCCAGCCTCAAATGAATCATATAAAGAAATGAATGACACCAAAGGTGTTAGGATAGGATAATCAAGAGGTGAGTTAGATTCAGGTAATGACATTAGGTTATTCCTGATCATTGCACAGCAAACCCGATGAAAGTCTTAAACTACGTCCTAGGTATAGCTGGTGTTCACACTGGCCTATGAATGAACTGAATGAGGTACGTATGAATGAATGAAGCAGACTCTGTGTTTGATAAAGAAGGCTCCCTAGTTGAGGTCCCATATGTTGAGCCCTCATTTTGGAAAGTCTTAAGGTCAAGTCCATGATAACAAGATCTCATGGCATATAAATTAATAATATGAAAGAAGCTATGTGTTATATGTTATGTGCTATATGAAGATATTATGTGTTGTGTGCCATACGATAATTATCATGATGCATGTCACTCTCATGGCATAACTTTCCCGATCTCAATTTGGCAAGTCCACTGACTTGACTCCCAAAAATCATGTCGTTAGAAAATAGCTATTATTTCTCATGCATGTCCCTGGTGTGTGCTTGCATACACCCATACTTAGTACAAGTTTGTACTAATTCCATACAAACATCTACTTTTAGGTGCAGGCACATGTGGACGGTAGAGCTACAGGTTCGTTGTTGTAGCTATCCGAACGTTAGCATTCATCCAGAGTTTGGTAGGTCTTCTCGCTTTCGAGGATGCTACTGTGTTACATTCTAGCGTAGTTTAGAGTTGAGCTAGTGGAGCATGTTCCACTAGCGTTTCTTTCCTGTTTTGGTTCAGACTTTATATTGGTGCTATTTTGTCCGATATACAATTAATACTTAATGAATTATTTCTTTCAGCTGCTTATCTCTTAAATATTAGATGGTTGATGATGAACGATTACGAAATATAAAAAAAATGTTTAGCAAGTATATTTAAAAATCAAAAATTTCAAATTTTCCGCTAAAATTAACCTATGTAAAGTAAGAATGACGTAAGTAGGCTTATTTGCGACCTCTGAGAGATCAACGACGCCGGTCTCGTTTGGGGTCTAGATTCCAGTCGTGACAGTAATAATTTTAAGTTTTCCAGGCTGTTCATTCTCTTTGTAGGAGTAGGAATAGGTAAAGCAGTCCAGTAATACATCAGTTAGCCTCCCATGTATTGTTCGGGGGTTATGTTCGTAATTGGAATTACAAAACCAAAAAATGGCAACATTGAGTGATACAGTACCTGAATATATCAGGCATGGACAGAATTATATATGTGCCTCCTTTTGATGGTAAATGTGATAAAAAATCCTCTTCCAAATCGATCACCACATTCAAAAGGGTCTGCATTTCATATTTTCTTTTCTATTGGCTCTTTGATCGATCATATTGTAAAATTAGTACTTATTTTTTTTCTTTCTGTGGCTGGTGTGTTACTTGGTTGCATATCAAACTATGCATTTTCCAAACTCCCAACAAAATTGGGATGGAGATTCATGCTTTGAATTGGAGTTATCCCATCAGTGTTGTTAGCCATTAGTGTCCTTGCCATGACCGAGTCATCACAAGATTGCCAAGATGACATAGTTTCTGTCACGCGACAAAGCTCCCATGGTTCAGGTGTATGGCGAGAGTTGTTCCTCCATCCTACCCCCACTGTTCATCATATTCTTATTGCAGCCATTGGTATTCATTTCTTCCAAAAAGCTAGTGGCATCGATGCTGTTGTGCTCTACAGCCCCAGGATATACGAGAAAGCAGGTACGGTATAGTATACATTCTTTCATTAATTGTGTTTAAACTGTTAGACTAACAGCGACTGAATGACACATTTTTTATTTACATAAAGGGATTACTAAACCAAGCTATACGCTAATTGCGACTATAGTTGTGGGATGTATGAAGACATTCTTTACATTAGTTGCCACATTTATGGTGGACAAGATTGGAAGAAGAATATTACTTCTATCAAGTTGTGGTGGTATGATTCTGTCTTTATTAGCCCTAGCTACAGGACTAACTATTATTGATCACTCAGATCATACACTAAAGTGCGCGATAGTGGTTTGTGAATGCGCCACATATTCAACAGTTGCATTCTTCTCAATTGGGATGGGTCCTTTAGCATGGGTATACAGTTCAGAAATATTTCCATTGAGATTAAGAGCTCAAGGTTGTAGTATAAGTGTAGAAGTGAATAGAGCAGTAAGTGGAGGAATTTTGATGACATTTATATCTTTGTATAAGGCTATTAGTATTGGAGGGGCTTTTTTCTTGTATACTGGAGTTGCAATTGTGACTTGGATTTTCTTTTACACATTGTTACCAGAAACAAAAGGTAGAACACTGGAGGAGATGGAACCACTGTTTGGTACTTTCTTTAAGTGGAGATCAACCATGAAAGAGTTGAAGAGAAACAGAGTGGAAGGTGCTGATACGGTTCTCCTCCCATAATTCAATGTAATATATATTACGAAAAGGGCTAGAATACCCTCGAAGTATTGAAAATGGTAAAAAATTATCCTTTATCCACCTATTGGCTTCAAAATACCCTTCCCACCCACCTATTGACTCCAAAATACCCTTGTCATTCACCTTTGGGTTCAAAATTGACTCTTATTTAACGGTTTTAAATTTAAACTATTTATATTTTTTTTAAATATGTGATACTCTACTATTATTTATAATTTAACTTATTAGTATAATTTATAAATCAATCTATTACCCACTCATTACTAATTAAATTCCACCAAATTAATAAACCCGTCACATTACTAATGCATGAACAGGAAAACTACTGCCAATGAGTGTTTTTAAAAATTTAAGGCAAAAATATCTATAAAAGTAAATTATCATACATTCATGTGTCTAAACAAAAATTACCCATAAACATAAAAGTCTTACTATGTTCATCTTAATTATTCTTTCATCTCAATTATGTGATGTTACTTCATAGATAACTTTTTTTAAAAAAATATATTAAAGGTTTTAAAACAAATCATAATATTTATAAAATTATATTAAAAAAAGTGCATGAATTAATTCGGGATGTACTACTTCTTTACCTTTAATCATAAATTTCGAATTCAAAGTTGAAAGAGAATCCTATTGATAGTGTCCTTCTAAAGAAGCGGCTCAACTTAATTTTAACTGGGGCTTCGATTAGGACTCGAATAATTTTGGATGTCATTTTCAGGAATCTATAATTTCGTCGTGTTTTAGTAGTGTTTATTGCATTTTTGATATTATAATTGGTTTATTAATTCGGTGGGGTTTAGTTAGTAATGAGTGGGTAGTGGGTTGGTTTAAAAATTACATTAATAAATTAAATTATAACCAATAGTTGAGCGTCAAGTATATTAAAAATATTTAAACAATTTAATTTTAAAACCGTTAAATAGGTGATCAATTTTGAATCCAAAGGTGGATGACAAGGATATTTCGGAGCCAATAGGTGGATGAGAAAGACATTTTGGTATTTTAGGCCCTTTTCTGTATATATTATTAGTAACCATGTGAACCCATAACATATACATTTGAATTTCACTTTTTGTTTCATCTATCATTATAGATAATAAGCAAAGTTGTCAGAATCAATATTTAATTCAACCAACTCACCCTTAAATCTCAAAAGTTGGTTGCTACTAAGCCAACTCTCTAGCTTCACTGCTACACAGATCAGAAAACAAAAATGAAACATACATTTAGTTGGGACAGTGTTGGAATGTATGTGTCCACTAATGATGATAGGACCATATCCTTTACACAATATTGATGCACGAAAGTAAATACGGAAAGTAAAGATAAGACAACACTTTACGTAGAAACCTCTTTGCTCAAGGGAGTAAAACCACGATGTTTCACAGGATCTTTAAACTTTTTTCACTAATCTTTCTAAGCAAAAGTGAAACACAGTTTACAACCACACAATGAGATTAACCTCCGAATCTCAATACTAAGTAATACAACATATTACTTAATTGAGCGTAAGCTATGTCTGTACTGCCCACTATACTAATCCTCACTGATTAATATAGAGTTTTCGTAAGACAAGGGTTGCCCTCAACTATGTGCCTACAATGATTCACACAAGGTTTGAAACGTTTCTTATCAAAGTGAAACGAATCCTACAAGTTAAGCACAAATACAAGCAATCAAAATAAGAACATGTTCTGGAAGGAAATCGTCTATCTATGAGGTCCCTTGTTGTTCTGTTGAAGCTTGAATTTTCTCTCTTTGAATGAAAGACTTAATATTTGTTTGTCTTGTTGAATATAACAACCATAAAGAATTATTAACCGCTGGACAAACAACCTCATCCATTCTGATTTGTTCAGTATGCTGACGACCTCACCAACCCCTGACACGACAACTTTGCAGGTGCATAACATATTGCCCTAGGCGAGAGCACTCTGCAGAGGACCGACTGCATGCATTCTTCAGTAGGAGATATTATTGTCCCCTTTTTTGATGATGACACACAACTGCCTTACATGAGTTAACATTCATTCAAAGTGCATTTGTTCACCTGTATCAGTTCCCCTTAACTATACTCTAATTTCACAAATAGTTTACGATCAATTCCCCCTTTCGACATCATTGAAAAGGAGTAACAATAAACATATACAAGTTTCATGCAAAAGTTAGGAATTCAGAGCCATGGGCCACACATTACATATGAAAGTAGGCAAAAATAGTGAAGACAAAAGCATATTAGTTAGGGGCAAAAAGAGATGATATCATTAGATAATTAATGCTGACCACAAGGTTCGATCAAAATAGTACACTTTGCCACAAGAAATTTAAGAGAAACCAACATAGACACTGAAACACATAATGAAACTTGGGTGTATGATTCATTTAGGACGGAGAGGTAGGAGGAGGTAAGGACCGCAACGACATGGTCATGCGATTGTTAGCATCAACATGGGCCTGGAGTAGTTTTTTGTTAAGAGCCTGAACTTCCTCACTGTGTGAGGCATTTGTCTTCAGCAGCTAGGCATTTTCAGCTCTCATTTTGTCGACTTCTTCCTTACCCACAAAAGTAGTACTAGGTCCCCTAAAATAGTCTTGCTGTATCTGAGCCTTAAGCTGTACAATCACACCTCCATAGCATTCAAGATTACTGTAAGATCATTTAGATCCCGCTTAAGAGATTCTTGATGCTCAAGTAGATCAAACACATGAGACTTACCCTTGACCTTTCCTTCAGCACATTCACATTCAAAGAGGGTTGTAGGAGAGAAGAATATGCTTCACAGTACCAGGCAGTCGATCCCTTGCCAAGAGGTACTCCAAAGTGGTCGAACACGTGGTTGAGTAGGTACCCATAAAATATGCCATGTTTAGACTTTTCTTAAGTCATTACCCCATGCATGTTTTCAAGCATAATAACAGGAAGGTTGACAGCCTCAAGTTTATCCAACTGTTCCATGAGGTACAAATCTATGACAAATGCTACAATTCTCTTTTCACTCCTGGGCACTAGGACCTTGTTAATGAACTCAAACATCAATTGATACTCTCCTTTTAGGAACTTCTTAGGTAGACCAACACGCTTAATGTTCCCATACTTGCTATCCCTTTGAACAAAATCATTGAAAGGTTTGCAACCTTCAATGGACCGAATCCCTATTGAAGGACCTCCCCAAATGATTCCCAAGCTTTCTTCATTCAGAGAAATATTTGCTGCCCAAACTATTGTTTGAATACCTTCGTCATCGAGGAGCTCCATTTTATACTTCTAGCTCGTGCAAATAAGGTGATGGAACTTCAAACAGGTATTCCAAACTTTGAAGGGACACATAATAAAATAGAGTAGACACACCATGTTATGCCAGAATATTCAGATCAAATACCCTTCTATTTGAGCACCTCTTGATTTCCCAGTTCAGTAGCACACTCTTCTCTTGTCAACTCCCTACCCTCGAGTTGCTTCTAAGAGGGCGTACCTGATCCCTTACCAAATTTTGGTTTTGGAGGCGGCCTATTTAGTCACCTTGTCCTTTTTCACATTGCTTTCTTCAATGTCTTCGAAACCCCTTTAGCCTTGACCCGTTCCTTTTCTGGCTCCCCCTTTTGGTTCCCTACTGTTCGAACAATGTCTTCAGAATCTGTTTCACTTGAGCCTATGTTTAGAGCCAGTGAGGTAGGTTTCTAAGTAGGCACATGAAGAATCCTTCTTCATCTACGATTTCTTTTTGTTTGGACTTTCTTTGCCGCCAAAGCATCTCCTATTATTTTTTGACTACCCTTCTTTGTAACAACCCTAAAAATGACTATGCTAAGTAATGTCTAACGTATCTAGAATGCCTAGATTATACCGGGTTCACACGGATTGATGCGCGTAGAACCTGACCTCTGAACCCTTGCAACAACTAAGCCAACCAACTTGGTGAATTAGTTGAGCTAGGAAAGGTTGGGTCCAGCGATGTAGGTCATCCGAATATGAAGATTTACCCGGATGAGTCTTAACCGGACTTAAAAAGGTTAATCTTAAGTTTGGAGGGTCTAGGGGTAAAATGGTCGTTTTCCAGGCTAAGGTTAGTATTGCAATTATCCTAAATATTTAATTAATTAATTAATTAATATGATGGAGGGGCAATTCGGGTAGAAAGGGCCGAAATTGACCCTTTGAGCGAAATCTTGCTCCACCTGGGTTCGAGCCTTGGTGGAAGCAATGATTTAATTGATTTATTGTATTTAGTGAATTAATTAAATTAATTAATATTTAATTTGCTGATTTAAATAAAGGAAAATCAGATTTTTAATAAAATAATAATAATAATATTAATAAATAATGAGGAAACCTAGTTTGACTAAGTCTCCACCTAAATCTCCTAATCTTAATCCTCTCATTCTCAAGTATCTCACTCTCATTCTCACGTTTTTTATCAGTAAAAGAACTGAAAATGATAGCTTTTTACTCTTGAAGAACTTACACACAAAAACTCAAACGAAAAGCTAAGCTAAAAACGAAAATCAACAACATTCTTCTCGACGAATTGTGTTTGGGATTTTGGTAGTGAGGCAGTGGTTTCGTGGGAAATTGGCAGCATTTAAACAAGTGTGGAACGACATTAAGGTATGAGTTTTCTTCTCTCTTGGTCCCTTTCCCAAGAGACCCTAAGTTCAGTTTAAATTCCAATTGATAAACTAAGGTTGTCCCCGTTGCATGCCCCTGTCATTAGATCCTTTGAAAGATTCAAAGCATGCCTTGGTATGTCTTCTCGTAGGTAATTTTAGGTCTGGTTGTGATTATGTATTGAATGTGCATTTGGAAATTATGTAGGAATGAAAGATGTATTCTGGAAAAGTGTTTTACGTCAGTTATTTGAGCATGGGTGTGCTGTAAATTAACTATGTTGCTGCCTGAAATTTGTGTGTTATAAATGTTGTGTTTTCGTATATGTAAATGTTAAAGTGTGATGTTCATATAAGGGTAATGTTGCTGGAAAAATGTCAACCGAATTACTCCAAGAATCAACATTAAAACTTGAGAGAAAGATGGATTGAAAGAGACCAAATTTCTAGCTTGCTTGAAATGTTGGTCTCGGCCAAAAATTTGAAAAGTGAGCTATGTTTTAAATTTTTTTAAAAATTGTGAGGTCATTGGGAATTGAACCCAAGACCTCACCAAATGTAAATTACATAATAATTTCATGAGTAAAACGAAAGGAAAAATAAATGTAGTGAGTGGGGATTGAACCCACAACCTCTTGAATAGATGAGAGAGTTAGGAGAAAAATAAAGGAGAAAATAAATGTGGTGAGTGGGGATTGAACCCACAACCTCTTGCATAGGTGAGAAAGTTAAGAGATAAATTAAGAGAAAAAGAATGAGCTTGTGGGGGATTGATTCCACAAACTCCTTGCTTTAAACGAAAAAGAGAAGAGGAAAAGAAATGAAATATTATGGAAGTGATGGGGATCGAACTAGGGTCCCCCAAATTTGAAAAATGAAATCATCAAGTTTAATATAAGATTAAGTGTTGCTCAAGGGATTCGAAATCGGGTTCCCTTGCCCAATTCCGTATTGATACATAAGTCACACGTGAACAAATATTTAATTAATGCTGCCTCCAATGATCGAAATCAATATCTTGGCATATCTACAAGATGCATAAGTCTTGTACCACATAATCTTGGGTAAATTTGAATCACTTAGACAAACTATGAATGAAGCCTCATGGCTTGTATGTGTGTACTTGTAAGTCTAGCATACGTTTAAAAGTCAGTGAACCTAAGATGTTATGTGATGAGATAATGAAACCCTAGAGAGGTTAAGTAAGAATGTGACACACATTAAAGGGGAAAGTGTATTAACATACGATGAAATGAACATTCACGTAAAATGTGTGAGTAATCATGAAGAGTAAATGTGCTAAAGTTAATGAATGTGGTGACAACTTGATAAGAAGCTAATGTGAAAGGTGAGAGAAATCTCAAATGAGCGTAAGTAAATGTTACCAAGACGTACTCACCTATGAGAGTGTAAGGTCAACGAAGGGACCAGTCTCTATGAACACTCTAATGAAAGTATTGAATTTAAAGCATACTTAATACTAATGATGAGATGAGAATCATCTAATGAGCTATGATGCCTCATGATAGAAGCCAACTTCTATGATGTATGAGATAAATGTAATGAAACTTTATACTGAGAACCGATAGGCTAGCTATGAGTTGCGATTCCTTCTTTCGAGAAGGCAGAGGTTCGTGTAATTCTCAGAGATGAGATTGTCCGTCCAGATGGGTATGGTTCTCCTTATATCTCCTAGTCTTTAAACCTATACTGCCAATATAGGGTTCTAGCAGGGTTCGATTCCTTACATACGCTAGCATGTTTTGGTTCACTTTGGCCGGTGATTCCACCTCTTTTCGGTGTGAGGTTAAACATTGGATTTTATGATGCTCACATGATCTATGTCGGTTAAGGTTAAAGTTCCCAAAGAAAGAATGAGCCCAGCCTCAAATAATGCACATAATGAAATGAACGATACCAAAGGTGTTAGGATAAGATAATCAAGAGGTGAGCTAGGCTTAAGTAATGACATTAGGTCATTCTTGGTCATTGCACAGCAAACCCGATGAAAGTCTTAAACTACATCCTAGGTATGGTTGGACTTTTACAGTAGCTTACGAACGAATGAAAATGAAGTACGTATGAATGAAGTAAGTAGACTCTGTGTTTTCTAAATATGGATCCCTAGTTGAGGTCCTATGTTGAGTCCTTATTTTGGGAAGTCCTAATGTTAAGTCCATGATTCCAAGGTATCATGACATATGAACGAATGAAATGAAATATGATATGTGCTATATACAATATGTTATGTGCTATGTGCAATATGATACGCATGATGATGCATGTTACTGTCATGGCATGACTTTCCTAATCCGATTTGGCAAGTCCACTGACTTGACTTTCCATAACTCATATCGTTAGGAGAGAGCTCTTCTTAATCATGCATGTCCTTGGTATGTGTTTGTATATACCAATACTTAGGTGAGGAGTATGTATGTTTGGTCTTGACTTGCTTTGACCTTGGTGTTTAGGGGCATGATGTGATTAGGCTTACCCTAAGTGGGTGATAATGTGCCTAGATGGTAAGGTTATGACTGTCCTTAATGGTCCTATTTTGAGTTCCCTTGAACTTCTATATATAGAGGATCACTTTGGAGGTGATGTAAAGAAGAGCGTGCATAAGCTTAGATCCCTAGAGAGGGTGATGATGTGCTTAGTTTTTGAGGCTGGTAAACTGAAGTCCTGTTGGTTGAGATAAGCTGCTCTTAAAATGGGTTTACCCTAAGTGAGGGATAATGATATGAGTAGTAATGTTGTTGATATCCTTCTATTCCTACTCAAGCTTGAAACAAAAGAGTTCCTAAGTAGCTTGTTCATAATGGGAGTCTTGCATATGAGTATAAGTTGCATGTTCTCTATATGTTATGCATGTCTTAAACGACACTATGATATGCATGTATGAAAGGTCATTATTGCATGAAAAAGGGATTTCGATATATTGCATGTTTCTCATGTTGTTGCACACCTTTTATATGATGAATGTGCAATTTGACTTCATGAGATGGTTTAATGAACATGCTTTGTAACCCTTATAATATGTGGTGTTTTGTCCCCACGATGAGAATTTGAGTTTTTCTTAAAATAAGAAATGACGAGTCTCTTTAAAAATGTGTGAATTTTATGACTTGGGAAGTGCTAATGCAGGCTCACTCTTGAGAAGTAATGGTATGATTAGTCAATGTCTTTATAGGTGCCTCTGAATTGTAATAATTTCCGTAAATGATGCATGTTTATGAAAGCTAGTGTCATGATAAAATTGAAATTTTATGAAATAACTTCTTATTGTTGTGATGTGTGTGGTGTGATTTACCATTTTTACTTCATTAGGAAGGGAGTATGAGCATAATGTGGTTTGGAGTAAAGAAATTCTCCTTAAGAATGAATTGACCTTTGTGCATTTCTTTTATGTGAACTCTATGATGCCATGTGTGTATGTTGTGACTAGGATAAGGTAGTCTGTCTTTGAACATAATTAAACATGGTAGTGTCATATATGACCTTGATGGTATTATTTCTAGACTATAAGATTGTATTTGATCTACATTATTCATGATTTTTGCGTAACTAAATGAATTGCTTAATTGTCTCATTACATGAAATGTGGATTATGCCTATGTGTGCATTTGAAATCCATTGTATGTTTGATCTTATGATGAAATAATGAGCATGACTAAAGTTGGAGAAGGTATTTCCTCCAATTGGCGATGAGTATGAAGAAGTATGTAAGCATGAAAGTAATTTTAGGAGTAGTCCATGTTTGACTATGTTGCTTTAATTGCATGATAGTGTGAAGTTAGTGTTCCCTTGTAAGTTTGGAGCATTGACTATTATATGATAACATGTTGAATGTTGTGATCTTCTTTATGGCTCATTGAGTCGCTAAAAGTGTTTAAAGTGTTCCAAGTGTCATTCGAGGACGAATGTTCTCAAGTGGGGGATATTGTCAAGACCCTCAAAATGAACTAAGGCATCTAGAAAATCACATATGACTCAAAGAGTTAATAACATGTTAATCAATTGTTTCACAGCTTGTGATAGTTGTTTTAAAGAGTTCCGAAATGTCCATAAACGACAAAGACGTTTGGAAACTACTCGTGTTGTGTGCTATTGTGCCTTTGTATGTTTGTCTTGTGTTGGAGTGTTGTTTTGAGTCTAAATTGATAGGGAAGGATCCTAACATATATATGAAAGTATTTAGGGTCTAAACGACGGGGCACGACTCCCCAAGGACCACCCAAAGGGTCCTTGAGGAGGACCAAAAGGCTGGCCAAAGACTGCCTTGGCAATGTCCAAACGACGCTCCGTGCTTGGATCGATGCCCCGTCGATTGGGGGCGTTGCTCCACATTTAGGCGTGTGAGCTCAGACCCCAAAATGGGATCCTCAGTCATGGAGCATCTGGACGTCTCGTTGATCAGACGACGCCCCATCGCTAGCATCCGTAGTTTGGACTTGCGACACTTCCAAGAAACGCAGCCAAGTGAAGGGTGAATTGGGAAATTCACCCCACGTCCTAATTAAAATATTGGCGGTTAGTTTAGGTGTTTTTAGGTAATATAAGTTAGTATATAAGCCTAAAACCTAATTTAGAATTCACTCTTCCAAATCAAACCTTTCCCTCTCAAAACAAACCCTCCCAAAACCCCCATTGAAGACCAAGCTCAAGAACAACCTATGGAGATGGATTTCAAGTGTTTTCTTCTCCAAATTTTGTATCTTCTCTTGAATTAAGGTATGGTAACCCTTGATCCTTAGTTTATCTTTGATCTAAGGACTCTTTCAAAGGTTTCCCAATATGATTCAAAGGTCAAAATCCTATCTTTCACTCTAGCCATAGGTTCATTATAAAAATTGATTTCAAAGTCATAATGACGAGATACTTATTATTAATCAATAGTTTTAACATGATTTTCAATCCAGATCCATGAAGAACCCATGATCTCCTAAACCTCTCAATTTATGATATAATTTTGGTCTTGTGATCTTGATTAGATAATGATTCAATTGTTATTAGATTACAGTGTATTGCTTAATCCTACTTCTATCTATGTCAATTGATTATGAATTGTGGAGAATTGATCAATGATGATCATAGCTTGGAGAGTTAGTAACTTACCCTATTTCCTCTAATTAGCATAGAATGTATATTGAATTGTGTTGCTTTATGTGGTCCACTTATGGTGGCGGTATTTACATTCTTGTCTATCTTTGTATGTTGTAATCATGGCCTTGAAGGTTATAGAGGTAGAGTGGATTGATATGAGGATTGTCATGGCTATAAAATTAGTTGTGTAGTCTTCCATTCTAGTGGGATGATTTAGGTTTGTTGATGATGTTAAGTATATGTGATGATCATGTTAGGGTTAGGTATGGTCTACACGACTAGTTATGATGAATACTCTTGTAGCATGACCTTACCTTTGTAACCCCATATGAGTCTTCTATTCTAATGTTTAATATGCTCTTGTCTCCTATGATGTAATGTGGGTGTGTGACCTAGATTCCATAGGTGTTCTATTCATGAGTTGGTCATGACTTGAGGGATACATTGTATATGTGTTATGATCCTTGGAGTGTGGTTTCCTAAATAGCTAGTTTGTTTCTCTTATGTGATCATGATGACCAATATGAACACACACACACTCTCATGCATAATTAAGAGTAGGATATATTCATGGTGTCAATTGAAAGGATAGTTCACATATGCAGCCTTTTCTATTACTATGCATGTAAAGTATATGATTAATGAGCTATGAGAATGCGTTGTCTAGAGGTGTTTATGTGAAAGTGTTTCTCACATATTTATGCCCACATACATGATGTATGAATGGTAGAATTATGTGAATGTACATTCTCACATATTATAGGTTTTATGATGGAAGGACATTCTCATCTTAGAAACCTTTGAGCTATATTATGCATGAGGGAGCAAGTCCTAAAACCTTCTTTATGAACTAATTCCAATAAAGGCTTAAAGATGTTTAAAAAGGGAGTTCGAGCTTAGCACCTAGTGAACATGAAAGATGAGAGTGGGGGCTTCACATTTAGTAAGTTTGGCTTCTCACAAAAGAATCTTCATGTTTAGCAAGTCCGATTCCCAACATAGATGTTGTCTCATGAGATGAAAACCTCCACATTATCTAGTCAAGGTTTCTAGTAGCAATCTACTTGTTCCATAACTACGTGCCGCCGTAGGTCTTAGCTTAGTTCATCCACTAGAATAGCTATTACGTATGAAGGTCCTACCTTGACCAGTAGTACCCTCTCTTTTCGCTGTGGGAGTAGAACACCAGATTCCATGTAGCTCACATGGTCTATGTCAATTATGGCTATGTCTCCCAAAAATATAATAAATTAACTAAGATAAGAATATGAACTCTAATCATAACTCCTTGAGAAGGTTACTTAGTATAGGTAGGACTATAAACCCTACCCATGCATTGCACAAGTGAACTTCAAGAAAGGATAATATTAGGTCCTTTATGAAGTGAAGACTTATATTATGTATGATTTGTATGAATGCATGTTAAAGTGACTTTGCTATGCCAAGACTTGAATTATGGCTATGCATGTGAATTACACTTATGACTTCTAAATGAGTTTACTTAGTATATATGAGGGTGGTTTACCTTTGATATGAACTAAATGAGTTATGACTAAAGTTTTAGCAAATGAATGAGTTGTTATATGATGTTATGAAGGATGTGGTCTTATGTCTAGTGTAACTGAAGGTGTTATGACTTGTTGAATATGATATGACTAGTCTAGGATGTCTTCTTAGGAACTCTTGGTGTAAGTAGTATTATGGGATGCTACCTACACATTACACTAGTGTGACTTGGGGTTGTCTTAGGTGATGGTTCTTATGCGAAGCTTATGTCTTATGATGTGCTTATGACCTTATGATTATATGTGGTTGTGTTGATGAAACATATTTAGGAAAGACTATCTTGGGTGACCTTAAGGTAATACATTGTATTAAGTATTACTTGAGGGTTGCTTAACAAAGGAGTTAAGGTAAAAAGAGAGATAATGTCTTTTATGTATTGAATGTGCCTCAAAATGTAATAATTGACTTTATGTGTTATTATGAATAGTGTCCATGTCTATATGAATTATGTGAGCTATGTGATTCTTGTTGTAGTATTGTTTATGAAGTTTTATTAAAAGACATGATGCCTGGTTTCTAACTAAATTTCCTCTTTAAAAACATGTTTTGGCATGATTTCCGTACTTAGTGCATTCTTGTATTAATACCATTCTTCTTCATCTTTTTACATAAAGTGTAGGTGGTGATGGCTAGATGATGTCTCCTAAGTGAAGAGCTTGGATAAATATCCCAATTTCAAAGAAAGGGTTACTTATGATTCAAGGATTTCCTATGTCAAGTTCTTATTCAAGATTATGCAATAGTTTAAAGTATTATTTTTATTGGTTGATGTCCATGTCCCTATTCTACTCTATTGATGTTGAGTCTAAGATGGCAAAAGAGACTTAGAGTCTAACTATGTACTTAAGGTATTTTTCTATAAATGAAGTGATGTTCTTGCATTTGATGTGCTATCAAATTTTTTAAATTTTCCGAAACTATTTTTTTATGACTATGCCATGTATGCTGTGTATGAGCTTGTATAAGACCTCCGGGAGGTCAAGTACGCCATGTTACTTCTAGGGGGGGCTCCCCGATCGTGACACAGAGTTGGAGAGCAAGGGAAATCATTCTTAAGTTTGATTTTAGGAGATAGTAACACTTTATTGTGGGGTGTGATAGATTCATCAGTCTCACCAATCCCACAAATTGGTGTGGACGGAGAATCTTCGGGAGGAGGAACTGAGAAATTGAATGAACCAGGGTTTCAATTTCTTGAGAGAGAGGAGATTTTGAGGAAGAAGAATAGTTTGAAATTTTCTCAGTCAACAAGAAGAAGACAATTGACAACTTAGTGAGAAAATTTGAAAAGAGTAGGAAAGATTTTGTTAGTGTTGAACTCTCTCAAAAGGGTGTATTAACAAGGTATCGGGTTACTAAACAGTAGTGACTCTTTGTTTTAAACTAAAAAGACGTCTATATTGGACAAAGGAATCGGGAGAAGACACGTGTTAGTGACCGTTGACAAAGCTGTGTAGTAAAAGTGATACTAACCTTCTTGGACCAGGTCTCTCTCTACAAATATCCTTGCTTGTTATGGTTCGATCTTCCCTTCAGCCAACATGCCATGAGTGTGTAGCTGTAGTAAGGTAACAAATGTGAATTCACAAATGTTAAGCAATAAACATGTATGGATACCTGCCCTCCCCAGCATAGTCATATGAGAGACTTCATGCAAGCTTCTTGTGACATTAAATAATCTTGTGCATTCCGAAACTCAATCTGTTCTTTGATGAATCTTTATTTGCCTAATGCCTTGGTGAAGATATTAGCCACTTAAACCTCCATCTTGCAGTACATCATCACCACGTTCTTTTTATTAACATTGTCTCTATGGAAGTGATGTCTCACATCTATGTGTTTGGTCCTTTTATGTTGGACAGGATTCTTGGCCATGTTCATTTCACTTGTATCGTCTCATATAAGAGGAATGGTATCCATGAGAACACGAAAATATTCAACTGTTGCTTGATCCATAAGATTTGAGATTAACATAATGCAACAACCACGTATTCAACTTCATTAGTTGATAGAGCTACTGAATTCTGCTTCCTTGTTCCCCATGAGATTAGAGATGACCCTAGAAAATGAGCCATCTCCGAGGTGCTTTTATGATCAACAAGAAACCCTGCATAATCAACATCAACATAACCAATTAGATAAAAAGAATCATAAGAAGGATAGAAAAGGACAATGTCTTGTGTTCCTTTAAGTATCTCAGTATTCGCTTGATTGCCTTTAGGTGTGACTTTTTTTGGAGCAACTTAAAACTTGGATCACATTTCCACGCTGAAGAATATATCGGGTCAACTTTTAGTGAGGTAAAGAAGAGATCCAATTATTCCTCTATATAGTTTTATTCACATCAATGCCATCGTTGTCTTTGTCCTATTTTTCATTTATACTCATTGGAGTATCAATAATTTTGGTCTCTATCATACTGAACTTCTTGAGCGATTCCTTGATATGATTCTCCAGATAAATTGATGTACCCTGGGGAGATTGTTTGATTTGCAACCCTAAAAACAGGTTAGGTCCTCATCATGCTTATTTCAAATTCACTACTCATTATGACTCCGAATTCTTTACACAAAGGATCTATAGTAGCTCCAATAATAATACATCTACATATACTTGCACCACCAAGAGCTCCTTTTCTCTTGACTTCAAGAACAATGTGTTGTCAAATTTTTCCTCTTTTGGACCCATTTTAAGAAGGAATTTTTACAATTACTCGCACCATGCCCTGGTGCCTTCTTCAGGCCATACGATGCTTTGTAGGACTGGGCATTCAGTAATTCGATTTGGTTTTAGTTTTTTCAGTTTTCAGTTCTTGTACCAAGTGTATCAAACACCGTTCTAAATTATTTCAATTTTGTTTGGTATTTTTTTATATTTTGGTATAGTTTATGTCATTTCGGTTTGGTTTTGTTAGTTCGATTTTTTGTTATTGTCCTGCTTAGTGGGTTTTCTTGAAGTGGTCACTGGTCTTCACTGGAAAGTGGTCGTTGCGTGCTACTGTATGTAGTGTTGCTGGTCGATGACGTCTGCTGGTCGACTGCGGATTGGCGGCTGTTGCATGGAAAAGTGGTACTACTGATGGTGGTCACCGATCATCGTGGTCGAAAGTGAAAAGTGCCATAGTTGGAGAGGAAGTGGGAGTTCTTCTATTTGAGTAGAGTATGCGTGGGAAATTTTGAAGTTGTGTTGCGGCTGTAGTTTGTTAAGAAACTTAGAAAAGTAGATAAGTTTGACCTAATTTTGCTTCTAAATTTAATTTATAATATTTTGTATTTAATATTAATAATTAAAATAATATTAATATATATATTATAATATAATATATTTTGGTAAATCGAAATACCGAATAATACAAAAATTACTTATTGAAAAAATAATCGAAATACCAAAAAATACAAAAACATATACTGAATACCGAATCGAAAACCAAAATAGTTAAATAATTTGGTTCAATTCATTATTTTGATTTTCTGATGTTTATGCTCAACCCTAGTGCTTTCTCCAGCTTTAGCACGTGATTAGGCTGACTAACATCTTCAAACCCGGGAGACTGCTTGACATACACTTCCTCCTTTAAGTATCCATTTAGGAAGACACTCTTGATATCCATTCGGAAGAGTTTGAATCCCATGTATGTGGAAAATCTATTAGTATTCTGTTGTCTTCCATCCTCGCAAGAGGTGCAAAGGTCTCATCATAATCAATTCCTTCTTTTGACTATAACCCTGGACTATCAATCTTGACTTGTTTCTTTTGATTGTACCATACTCGTCCAGCTTGTTTCTGAATACCCATTTTGTGCTAATGATGGTTCTATTGAGTAGTCTGGGGGACAGGTGCCACACTTTGCTCCTCTCAAACTGATGCAACTCTTTTTGCTTTGAGTTCACCCAATTAGCGTCTAACTGAGATTCTTTGATGTTCTTTGGTTTAAAAGTGGATATGAAAGCTAAGAACAGAACCAGATTTCTTGACTTGGATCAATTTTGAATTCCAGAGTTTAGAGGGAAAATCAAGTTGTCTAGAGGATCAGATTATTGATTATTCCATCTTGATTTTCAGTAGTCTTCTCGTTAGGTTCATCAACTTGGACATTACTTTATGATTTTTCCATTCTCAGTCTATCCTTCATGAGCATCATCTTGAGCAGCAGAAGGACCAGATGCTTCCATAGATTGTTCAACCTTTTCAACACTCTGATTCTTTTCATCACTAACTTCTCGACCTTGGTTATCCCTCTGAATCTGTATTAGCTCCTCAAATTCAAGATCCTTCTTTCCTTCTCGATTTATTAGCTCAACTCACATGATTAATCAAAAATTACATGCACACTCTCCTTCACACATTTGGTCCTTTTGTTGTATACCCTGTAGGCTTTGCTTGAAGAGGAGTATCCCACAAACTTTCCCATATCACTTTTTGGATCAAATTTTCCAAAATCATCCTTGCCGTTGTTTAGCACAAAGAACTTGCATCCAAAAACATTTAGATGACTAAGAGATGGATTGATTCCATTTAGAAGTTCATATGGAGTTTTCTTATGAACTGAGATAATTAAACATATGTCAGTGACATATCAAGTTGTATTCACTACTTTAGCCCAAAAGCTCATTCCAAGACCATCATCTATGAGCATTGTTCTGGAAATGTCTACCAGAATCCTATTCTTCCTCTCAACAACCCTATTTTTCTAAGGAGTTCTTAGAGTAGAGAAGTTGTGGTGGATTCCATGGTCCGCATAGAAGGCTTCAATTTGGGAATTTTTGAACTCGGTACCATGATCTAACCTGACGCTTACAATTTTTGCAGTTTAGTTTCAACTCAGTCCCCTTTGCAGATTTTATTAGTGTTCTAGCTGCTTCATATTTTGATCTCAAGAACATTTTCCATGTGAATCTGGAGAAGTCGTCACAATTGCTAGGATGTATCTTATTCCCTTTATACTTTGGATTCTCATTGGTTCACACAGATCCATGTGAAGAAGTTCTAGTGTCCTGGAGGTGGTGACACCTTTCCTTGCCTCGAAGTATGATCTAGTTTTCTTGCCCCTTATGCAGGCCTCATAGATTTCATTTTCAACAAACTTTAACCTAGGAATACCATCGACCAGGTCCATGCAACCAATTTGTTCAGCAATGAGGAGCTCACGTGACCCAATCTTCTGTTCCATAGACTTACATTTTCATATTGAGCACTAATACAAGTAAGATTGTCTCCTTCTATAGAATCCAAGTCTTTAACATACATGTTCGTCACTCTTTCGGTAGTAAGAAAAACTTTATTAGAAGTGAGACTTGTGAGTATACATTGATCTACCAAAATCTTACTTCATTCCCTTGATCACATATTTGTGAAACACTAATCAAGTTAGCTGCTCACATAATACACACTATCTATGAAGACTTCGTTGATATCCCAATGTCTCCAACACCTAAAATGAGCCCCTTTTTCCCATCACCAAATGACACACACCGCGCTGGTGTACTCCCAAAGAGAGGAAGTTTTGAGTGTGTTCTTTCATGTGCTTCGAGCAACCACTGTCCACATACCAGTATTGACTGCTTCCTCTCTTCTGCACAAGAATCACTTATAGGAACTCATTTGATATGGAGTTCTAGAAAATTGTCAAAAGGTTTAATGAGAAAACTTCATGTCCATAGGGGTAAAGTGTTCTTGATAAAATTGTAACTGGGACCAAGTACCTTGTTGTTTTCTACTTTTCTTTTGCCAAACTTAAAGAAGTTCTCCTGATTTTCTTTTACCCTTTTTAGAGACTCAAAATTCTTCTTCACGTGATTGTTTCTTCCACAATGGGTATACAAGAGATCATGAGAGACAAAGACATATTTACTGTGAGGGTTGTATGGAGGTTTTATATTTCTACACCCTATGTAGTTTCTGCTGTTGAACTTATAATTAGCTAAGTTTTAAAGAATCTTAGATGAATTAGTTGATTTGAGGAATTTTTTAATTTTTCTTTGATCTGACTTAAGTCCCTCCCAAGTTGTGAATTCTTTTCAGGAGAAACAACTAATTTGGACGCAGAAACTTTCAACCTTTCTTTTAGTTCAACCGCAAAACTACTGAATTTTTCTTTTCCACCCTGAGAGGTATGAGGTTCTTCACTAGGATTCAGACTCTCAGTTTCTAGAATACTCACCCTAGTGTTCATTTCAAACATTTGATACACAAGGGCATTTTTCTCATCCTCACAGACACTCAACTTTTCACATAAAATGACATTTTCATTTGTTATTTATCTACATTATCAATAATAACTTCAATAAGTTTCATCAGTCTCTTAATTGACAAGGTGTGTAAATCACTTTTAAAGTCAAACAGAGTTACCTCATCCTTTTCATCCTCTTCATCGGATTTTTCCGTTAGGGAGAATATGAAGTTGAAGACAGTTTCTTCATCCTTCACCACAATCATGGAGACATCGTCATGACCCTCATCCTGCCAAAATCACTAGAGGAATTTCCCCATGCTGCAAAGGTTTTCTTTACGGCTTGATCAGTGTGAGACTTCCTCTAGGAATGATTAGGGACCAGGTCCTTCACTGTGGTTTGAACTCCCAAACTTCTTTCCTTCACTGTGGTTTGAACTCCCAAACTTCTTTCTTTTGGCTTTGATAGTCTCTCATGATGTGTCCAGGCTTTCCACATTTGTGACAGAGATCGTTCACAACAACCGTTTTGTTAGTAGTTCCCTTTTTCTAGAATCCTCCATGTTTTTTGAAAATCTTTTAGAATCTCCTAGTAAGATTGAAAATCACGTCCTCATCATCATATCCATCACTTTGAGTCATTTTTTATACAACAGACTTCTCCCCTTTTCCCTCTTTAACGTTGAACCATGCTGTCTATTCATCTCGTAAGTCTGCAAGTTTCCAATCAGATAGTCCATGGTAGGTTTTTTTTAGGTCCCTTGCCTCAGTTATTGCATTCACTTTACTTTCCTAGGATTTGAGAAGTACTTTGAGAACATTTAAAACTTGTTTTCTTGGTTTAATAGGTTCACCATGGTATCTTAGTTCATTAGTGATGGAAGTGAACCTTGTATGCATCTCATGAGTGTTTTTTCCTTCCTTCATGCTGAAGTATTTGTACTGAGTTGTCAATGTAACACTACGAAAGTTCATGACTTGGTCTAGATCCTCACATGATGAACTAAGACTCAAAACACTATTTCTATGCCTAAAATAATGTATTTAGACTAACTAAGAAGTGTTAGAGTCAAAACGTCAAGAAACATCCATAATATTCGGAGACTAGTGAAATTGAGGTTAGTGTACCTTGGCGTGTTTCATGGGGTTTTAAGAGTCGGAAATTAACAAAAATTGGTTAAAAGGTGTTAAACAAGTGTTAGAGTGTGTTTAAGGTTGAAATGTCCGGGTACGACTCACCAAGGGCCACCTTAGGGGTCCTTAGAGAGGACCCTTCCAATTGACCCAAAAAGCTGTCTCTTGACAATGCACACCTACGAGCCAAACGACGGGCCATCGTTGGCTCCGCAGGTGAACACTTATCCATTTTTATAAGGCCCCAAAATTTCAGTCTCTTAACCAATCGACGTCTTGCTAGTATAGTGGCGTCGATAGACCTACA
This sequence comes from Solanum pennellii, assembly GCF_001406875.1. Taxonomy (NCBI): domain Eukaryota; kingdom Viridiplantae; phylum Streptophyta; class Magnoliopsida; order Solanales; family Solanaceae; genus Solanum; species Solanum pennellii. The sequence continues at coordinate 36,771,249 of NC_028639.1, read as the reverse complement.
CCGTAGGTTGACGTCTCGTAGGTTGGGTCTATTTTGTATGGCCTAATTTTGAAAGGAATGATTTAATTAGTATGTTACTTAGGAGGTTAATTAAGGGTCAGGGGGTGTTAAACTTAGTTAGTTAAAGGACTATAAAAGGCCTAATCCTCATTAAACTAACTTAGCACCACATAATTCCCCTAACTCACATCTCTCTAACTTCTCTCTAGTCTCTCTCTTCCCAAATTCCAACCTCCATTGAATTACACTAGAGCTTCTAGTCTAGGATGAATTCGCCAAGGATTTCATCTCAAATTCGTGGCAATATCATCACTAAGGTATGGTTTCTTTCACTCTTCAGATTCCCTTCCCAAAGAGGCCCTTTCAAAGATGATTTTCAACTTCCCCAAAAACTAGAGTTTCAATCTAGACATGGGTTCTCTTTTCAAAACGAAATTGTTAATCAATTGTGATGAATTATAGTATTTTATCATTGTTTAACTAATTATTAATGGTCAATTGTTGTTAATAACTCAAGATTGCCCCTTTTAACCCTTATTCTTCCGTACACTCATTATGCCTTGTAATTCTATAGTAATTGTGAAAGATGATGACTATATGAATATGTAGAATAGTAACTGCTATGGATTGCTTCTTTAATTTACCTTTTTTATGCGCTGTCTATGTAATTCTTTGTAATTGAAGTCTGAAGGCAATGAAAGGGAAATAAGGTATGAATATTGATTCTTCTTGAATTCTATTATGAAGTATGATTTACTTAGATAGTAATGCTTCTATGTCTAATGTGTGGTTGTGATGTTGATAGAAAGTATTCCTTATCCTTAACCCTATACTAGTGAATAGGCTATGAAGTATGCAAGTATGTTAAGATATATTATTATATGATTCAAAGTAACTTCTGATGGTTATGATAAAGTGTTGAGTGAAAGGTTTACTCACTTGTATGTGTTTTCTAAAGTGAAAGGGTAGTTCTCACTTATGAATACCTATGAGCTATTATGATGAATTGTTCACATAGGGGTCTAGAAGGGGCTAATGTGATCTTGTACGATTAGTATGATGACTACTAAAGGGAGTAAATGCTTATCACCAAAAGGTCATGTAAAATGAGATGGAGGTCTCACGTTTAGTAAGTTCAGCCTCCCACATGGGATTCTTCACGTTTAGAAAGTCCAGATTCCCAAGATATGTGTTGTCTCATGAGATGGAGACCTCCACGTTAGTAAGTTAAGATTTCTAGTAACAATATCCTTGACCCTTAACTATGTGCCCACTAGGACTATAACTTAGTGGATCCACCTAGATAGCTATGTAAGAATGGTTACACCTTAGGCATGTGTTAACCCTCTCTTTTCGGTGTGGGAGGAGAACACCGAATTCCATGTTGCTCTCATGGTCTTATGTCAGTTTTTGCATTTATTTACCTAATGAAATAAGGTAAATGAATAAGTCAAGTATGTAAACTATTATTAGGGCTTCTCTTGAAGGTTACTACATAGGATGTGGGATCCTAAGGGATGGTTCTAGTACTGAGTTGTATGACTAAGTTGGTTACATGCTAAGTTTTATATGAACTTATGAATCAAGCATGTTATGATAAAGTATTAGACTCTGTTGTATGCATGTTGTAAGTGACTTAATGTGATGCTTATCTTTGGATAGGGTTATGGGGTTCAATTCTTGGCATTATACAAGTATTTATTTGGGTTGCTCATATGTTGGGTTATCATATTGGGTTTACTTATAATTCTCTATATATATGCATGTTGAGTTATTGAACATAATACATGGTTTTGACTAAATAGTGCCTTTTCTCATGCATTAATGATTTTACGCTCAGGAGCCACACTTAGTACTTGTATTTTGTACTAACCCATATTTCTTCCCCTTTTCCCCAAACATTGTAGGTTCCGGCCATTGAAGAGCTTCTTGGTGTAAAACTCCGAAATTTCATGACCTAATCTAGAGAATAACATGATTAACTAAACATTAAAACACTGTTTATAAGCCTAACTTAATGTATAAAAACTATTTAGGAAGCGTTAAAGTCAAAACATCAAGAAACGTCCAAGTTGTCCGAAAACTAGTGCAATTGAACTTGTAAACGTCCATAGGTTTTGTGAAGGTTTGAAAGTGTTGCATGGAGTCTAAAACTTGTAGAAATACTTTAAATTTGTAAAATAATGAATATAGAATGAAAACTTCCAGGTACGCCCCCCAAGGATCGCCGTAGGGGTCCACGAAGGGACCCCAACCTTTGCCAAAAAGCTTCCAAAAGGTAGCAGCCAATTACTCTATGGTGAAGTGTCTCCGCGATGCGGATATGGTCTCACAAGGACCAAATACTTGGTATGTGTCGCGTAAACGTATCAGACTCTTCCAGTTCAAAAATTAGTTTATAAAATCTTACGGGAACAGCTTCGCGATGCAGACTTTTTTCCCCACGAAAATCTGAAATTTGGAATTCAAGTTTGACTTCATTAATAGGTCAACTTAAGTGAGGGGTCTTTTGGGTATTTTGTGGGAATATTATATATTTATTTTAAATCATTTTTAAGTCACATTCACTCATTCAAATTAAATCCCTAAATCAAAATCCAAAAGCTCTGACCTCTCTCTACTTTCTCTCTCTATTCAACCTCCATTGAAGGAAGCAAGAAACTTGAAGAATAAAACCAAATTCTCTAGGATTTCACTCTAATTTTATGGATAAAACTTAATTAGGATATGTATTCTTCACTCTTGGGTTTCCTTTCCCCAAGAGGTCCTTTCAAAATTGATTTCTAAATCACCCAATTCCAAGGGGTTTCTTCTACAAATGGGTTTTCTTCTAAACTTGAAATTGATGATTTATCATGATGAATGTGATTAACCATGGATAATTAAGTGTATATTGTTGAGTAATTGATGCTTATAAATGGGAATTTTGTGTAGATCATGTCCCTTCCCCAAATTCCCCAAAATCTTTGATCTTGCTTATGAAATGATGGGAATTGATAAATGTGTTGATTGTAAGACTTGTTTTAACTATCCTAATTCATTTACGGACTTCCTAGGGGCATACATGGTTTGTATTGAATCTAATTTTTGAAGAATTCATAATAAACCGTATTCCCATAACCCTAGGTTATTGATTGGTGCAAAATTGGTTAGTGATGATCCAATTGACTTAGTTCTTGTGTTGATTACTATTATATGATGTTATTAAGTACTTTGATTGATGAATATGGTTGGGTTGATGGTAAGAACTTGAGGAAGGCTTTGAAGGTGAATTGGTAAGACCTTGTGATCTTGAATCCTTACTTTAATTGTGATGTCTTATACTTGATGATGATAGTTAATTGAAGTATTACATGTTATTAGATTACCTAGGTGATGGAATGATGAATCTAATTGAAATGTCTTGACTATATGAATTGTGAGATTATGATTAAGGTATGATGATATAAGGTTGATTGTGAATCACTTATGTGCCTTACTATGATATGGTGATGATGGTGTGTTAATCTCACAAATGAAGGGTTGTAATGAAAGGACATTCTCATGCAATACCTAATGAGCTAAGTGATATTCTATACATGGGGGTTAGTCTGCTATGACCTACATTAAACTATGATTTATTAATAAATGCTTAAAGATATTTCAAAAAGCAACTTTAGCTTAGCACCAAGTGAACTAGTTATGAGAGGTATCCCTTCCCAATATGGGAAGGTACGTTCACAATGGTTCACATGAGATAGAGATTACAATGCCATGGTGCATAAAGAGGGTCTCAAGTATGTCTCCTAGTTCTTGAACTATGTTTCCCCCATAGGAATACTAGCTAGTGGATCCACTTAGAATGCTATGTTCATGTTTTGGTCCTACCTTGGAAACTAGACCACCTTCTTTCGGTCTAAGGCTTCATGACACCAGATTCCATGTTTAGCTCACATGGTCTATGTCGGTTAAGGAGATTGTTACCGAAAGTAAAATGAATCTAATAAAGTGAACTCTAATAAGGATGACTTAGGGGTTTTTCTTAGTATGAGTAGGGGTATGAGACTCTACCTATGCATTGCACTAGATGGACTTGAGAGAATTCCTAGGAGGATGTTCTTGTGCTCTTATGACTTTAATGATATGCAAATGTTGACTTTACATGTTGATGATCCTATATGATGTTAGTTTCACTTATGAACATGTTATTGGTCTATATTGCTATATATGATAATGACTACTCATGATGCTATGTTAAATGAAGTTAGGCACTATGATCTCTTTCCTTGTTTCCTTGACTATGTGGGGTTATGGGAGTTCATATAGGCATTGCACTTGTAGGATTGGGAAGGGATTGGAAGTATGTGGCAACCCTTTCTGAGAGATACTACAACTGTACAAGAAACCCAATTTAAAACTTTCGACATTTAAAAGAGATTAGCGAAGGTATACTGATTTTAATCTAGTTGAAGGATTAGGTTCATAATGAATAATTTAGTTAAGAATGTGCATCTTTATCATTTAAACATTTATTTGAGGTCAAAATTGATATGACACAAAATTTTAACTTATGACGAAAAACCCTCCCAAAATCTGTTAAGGAAATAATCAACGAGCTTTTCATGCATATATTATCCTCAACTTAAGGACGAAATACTAGAATATTACCAATTTCCATTAGCGATATCAGCTTGCTCATGCCTCACAAAGACTTAAACAACATGTAGTAAATTAGTATATTACAAGACTTGGGTTTACACACCCCAAAAGATAAAAACGTATAGCCAGACTTATGTTACAACCCATCGTGACATGACCAAATCAATCTTCAAAAATTAATGTAAATATGCAACACATAGATTATCTACAAGTCCCAAGGTTTATGCAAAATATAGATGCCTATATGCAAATGTCATCTTCCTTAAGGCTTTCAAAATCTTCATCTTCAATGGCAACTTCAAGCGTCCTCTCGAACATTCCCTACGATAGAAACAACTATCCTAAGCATATAGCTTAGTGGTGTAAAACTATAGATCCGGAGCCCTCAGATTCATCAAGTTATCATTCTCAAGTCAAGGGAAGCAAAATTGAAGCAAGATCAGTAAATCAAGTAAACTATATACAAGGAGTATCAAGTTTGATATTTAAAGCTCTAAATGTCAATAACACTCATAGCACCATTTTCCAATATGTTCAATAAAAAGACTCANTCATGTAATCACAGCAAGCACGAGCATGTATCAAGAAGGGTCGACACCCTGTATCAAGAAGGGTGAAAGCCCAATAATCAAGAGAACGAAGAACCATATTAAAAATGGCTTTCTAATTCGTACTTAAAATGGATAACTCCCATACTTAAGATGAACTAAATATCCAGATTCAAGATGGAAAAATGATCTGAATCAAGAGGCATGCCAATAGTGAAAAAACCACAGCCACAATAAGGACAAGGTCCCAACAAGAGTGCTAAGTGATCAAACAATCTGTACAAGTGGGCGAGTTATACAAAAGTCTTTAACGTCTTAAATGACAACAACACGACAATGCAAAGGGACAAGAGGTAACCAAGGTACCAAGATAAACTTTTAGATATACCAACAGGTACAAGTACAAGTTTATACACAAATCTCAGATCTTTAGATAAGAAACAATCCAACACCCCTTCAAGAGTTCAAACCATAGACCAACCAACGTATGAAGGTCCTCAACTTGTTCACGAGTATATACAACCTTGAAAATACAATTAAATAACTTACTTAATTCCTACTATCTCAATAATGTGAAGTAAAATAGGATAATCATCACAAGTAAGCCTAGAATGTACAAATACGACTAAGCTCCCAAAATAGTGATTCTGTCCAACAAAAGTAATTCATGTTGCAACTTAGATTTGAAATAGGAAACGACAAAACTGGACTTTATATCCTTCATAAAATATGTAGATATATCTCTTAAGTTTACAAATAATCAAGAATCACCTCAAAATACGATTTGTACCAAAAGATATAATCAAAACACTAACAGTTGAACAAAGAAGATTTCTTATTCCAGAAGCTAGAGAAAACTTGTCCTATGTTGCGTGCCATATTTAGAATCCAAAACATCAAAATTAGAGTTTTACATAAACATAAGACTAAACTAAGTTTTTTAAGACAAGATATACTTGAAATATAAAACACTACCCAGCTTGAATGCAAATTTTGTCACTTACCAAAAGGAAGTGTGGATCTTGAATTCCATCCAAAAGGACCAAGATTTTCATCCAATTCTATAAGTACTATGGTTAGAGGAGGTTCTAAAGGTTTCTTAGAGTGAAAGGACACGAATTCTTTATAGAGGAGGTGTGGAATTATATATTATAAAAGTGATGCTTATCACTTTCCTGCTAGATATAGTCAAACTCAAAGTTGGCTGCCCATTATGTGTTTATATATATATATATATACACACACATACACACACACACACACACACTTCACCTCCCTTTCAAGTTATAAATAAATCCAATTATAATATTACGTAAATAACCTAGTACAATCCCTTAAATTACGATCACAATTATGTTAAGCAAGTTTGCAAATATCACAAAATTTTAAGTTCCCAAAATATGAATAAAATATATCGCCGATAAATATACATGCGAATCTTTGTCTAGTATTTTAGGGGTGTTACATAGTAAGTGTCTTGTATAATGTGATGATATGAACTCTTGTACATGCTTTGTTATGATGTTGGAGTTACTTTGGTTATATGATGCTATTATTCATGTCGATATGACCTTATGTTGATAGTATCCATGTTACCTCGACTTTATTGATGACGTTGGTCTTGTGTTGTATATGGAATTGTCTTAATGAATATGTGATCATTGGCTTGCATATGCTCTTACATGTGCATTAAGGCTTTTAAAAGTGACTTAGCATGACTTTGAACAAAATGTCTCTTAAATCATGGGTTTCAAATGATTTTATGTGCATATATCCATACTTAGTACAAGTGGTGTACTAACCCATATTTCTATGTTTTCTACAAATATGTAGGTTTAGGCTGTTGAAGTTAGCAGGCCAATTGCAAGACAACTTGGACATTCCACAAGTGTTTGGTAGGTCCTCACCATCCGGGGATGATGCCACTATCTAGCTACTTGATGTCGTTATAGTCTAACGACATCCAATTTCCTTTTCTTTCATTTAAAGACTATTATTGTATAAGCCTTTATGTGGATTTTGTTGTAATAAAGTATGGGCTATGTCCGAATGTTCTACTGATTATAGATGGTTTAAATGTGAGACGATATATTAGACTAAATTCTTATATGTTATGTATATTATCTAAACGAGAAGCCTATGTAAGCTTCTTATGTGAGGAGTCTAAGTAAATTCCATATGTATATATATGTTTAATATGTGAGAGGTCTATGTAAACCTCAATATATAAAAGCTTTTATTTTTCTGCATATGAAATGTAATGAAGAATGCTAAGAGGCTAGTCGTAGACCTTTTCGAGGACGACGATGCCAGTTACAACTAGGGGGTGCTCCCCGGTTGTGACAAACTTGGTATCAGAGAATGAGGTTGAAATAATCATAGGATTGATATCTCACTAAACCACGTCTACGTAGAGTCTTATTCATGAGTGTGAAGTGTTCCACACTTACGAATGAGAGGGTATGTGATGCTTAGGAACTCTAATTTTTTATTGGTAATCTTGAAAGTCGTGCCTTATGATTTGAAACTCTGTGTATCCCTTTTACCGCTAATACTTTGTTGTGGATATATGATATGAATATGAGAAGGACGATTGGAAGGAGAATGGAGGAAGATTTGGCTAATGCGGGAGTTCCACCCCTAGAGAACCAAGTCCCTCCACATGGCAATCAAGTGCCTCCACAAGACCAAGCTCTGGTCATTCCTCCACCTATGACGGATGGATATATAAGGTCGACTTTTGTGACTTTGGATCAAGACATGACCACCCAAGCTCAAGCCATGATGGCTCAAGCGAATAGGGAGGTTTGACCCCGTGTTCAACCAAATTCTAGTACCACAGCTTCCCACTTGAGGTACTTTACAAGAATGAACCCTCCAATGTTTTAAGGGTCAAAAGTGAATGAATACCCCTAAGAATTCATTGATGAGGTCTATAAGATTCTTTATGCTATGGGGTTGACTTCGAATGAAAAGTCCGAACTAGCTTTCTACCAACTCAAGGACGTAGATCAAGCATGGTACACTCAATGATGAGACAATAGGGACATGATAGCGGGTCCTATCACTTGGTAGGTGTTTAGAAGGGCTTTCATTGATCGTTTCTTTCCCTGGGAGAAAAGGGAGGTAAAAGTGGAGGAATTCATCAACCTTCGTCAAGGAGGTATGATGGTGCAAGAGTACTCCTTGAAGTTCACAAAATTGTCCAAATATGCTCCTTCCTTGGTATCTACTCCTAGGGATGAAATGAGTCACTTTGTGACGGCAGTGTTTGATGACTTAGTTGAAGAATGCCGTTCGACGATGCTCCATGACAATATGGATATCTCTGGGTTAATTGTACATGCACAACAAAGTTGAGGAGAGTAGACTCAAGAGGAAGAATAGGTAGTTTAAAAGGGCCAAGTCTTATGAAAGAGGTACTTCCAAGGGTAGGCTTGAATTCAAGACAAGCCTAGGTTCAAGAAGAGGGTTTCCAACCAAGTTCCCTTCAATTCTCCTAAGGAAAATAAGGATCGGGTGTCTAACTGTAAGTCCCAAAATGCAGGAAGTGGAAATTCACCTAGCAAGAAACCTACTTGTGCCAAGTGTGGTAACAAACATTTGGGTGAGTGTCTAGTTGGGACGGAGAATTGCTTTGGCTGTGGAAAGAAATGCCATAAGGTTAGGGATTATCCTAATGTGAGGAGTCAACAGAAAGGTAGTGGTAAATCTGAAGCAAGTGGTCCTAGTTTCGATGCTCCAAAGAGGAACCACTTTTATGCTCTCCGCTCTAGGGGTGAGGAAGAAGAGTCTCCCGATGTGGTCATCGGTATGTTACAAGTCTTCTCAATTGATGTTTATGCTTTACTTGATCGCGGTGATACCTTATCATTTGTAACTCCTCTAGTAGCTAAAAAGTTTCCCGATGTTCTGACTGAACCATTTTTGGTTACAACCCCGATGTGTGACTCCGTAGTGGCAAGGAGAGTCTTTAGGAGTTGTCCTATATCTTTTCCCAATAGACTTACATGGTTGGATTTGGTAGAACTTGATATAATTGATTTTGATGTTATTTTGGCAATGAATTGGTTGCATGCTTGTTTTGCTTCAACTGATTGTAGAACAAGGGTAGTGAAGTTTAATTTTCCTAATGAACCCATCTTAGAGTGGAAGAAGGGTAATTTAATTCCTAAAGGTCGTATCATCTCTTGTTAAAAGCTTGAAAAATGATCTCTAATGGGTTTCTTTACCACATTGTAAGAGTCAAAGATCTTAAGGCCGACATTCCTCCTATAGAGTCGGTCCCCATAGTGAGGACTTTTCTGATGACTTGCCCAGAATTCCTCCCGAATGGGAAATAGACTTTGGTATTGACTCGCTACCGGATACGAGTCCCATTTCTATCCCTCCTTACCGGATGGCTCCGGAGGAGTTGAATGAATTAAAGCTCCAACTCAAAGACTTATCAGATAAGGGGTTTATTCAACATAGTATTTCACCATGGGCAGCTCCGGTATTGTTTGTGAAGAAGAAGGGTGGGTCCCTTAAGATGTACATTTACTATAGTCAACTCAATAAAGTTACTATTAAGAACAAGTATCCTCTCCCTCGGGTTGACGACTTGCTTGATCAACTCCAAGGGGCAATTTACTTTTCTAAGATTGACTTGAGATCGAGGTATCACCAACTTAGGGTGAGAGGTGAGGATGTACCTAAAACGACATTTTTGAATAAGTATGGTTACTATGAGATCCTAGTAATTTCCTTTGCTCTCACGAATGCCTCAGTGGATTTTATGGACCTTATGTATAGGGTTTTTTGAAATTACCTAAATTCCTTTGTGATTGTCTTCATTGTGACGACATCTGGGTATATTCGAAGAATGAGGGTGAACACATGGATCATTTGAGAGTGGTGTTACAAGTCCTTGAGAAACACCAACTATTTGCCAAGTATAGCAAGTGTGAGTTTTCGTTGAGATCTGTGGCATTTCTTAGTCATATTATCTCAAGCGAGGGTATAGAGGTCGATCCAACGCAAACCAAGGTGTTTAATAATTGGACTAGACCACTGACTCCAACTGACATTAGAAGTTCTTGGGATTAGCCGGGTACTATAGGAGGTTTGTGGATGGTTTTGCGTCCATTGATTCTCCTTTGACTGCCTTGACCCAAAAGAGTGTGACATTTAAGTGGTCAGAAGCATATGAAAGAAGCTTTCAAATTCTTAAAGATAGGATTACTTCTGCTCTGGTGTTGATTCTACCGGAAGGTACCAATGGTTTAGTGGTATATTGTGATGCATATCGAGTGGGTCTGGGTTGTGTTCTTATGCAACATGGAAAGGTAGTAGCCTATGCCTCTAGACAATTCAAGGTGCATGAGAAGAATTATCCAACTCATGATCTTGAATTAGAGGCCTTAGTGTTTGCTTTGTAAATATGGTGGTATTACTTGTATGGTGTTCATGTGGATGTGTATATCGACCATAATGTGTTTGCTCAAAAAGAGTTGAATCTCCGACAAAGAAGATGGTTGGAATTATTGAAAGATTATGACATGAGTGTACTCCACCACCCCGACTAGGCCAATGTGGTTGCGGATGCTTTGAGTCGTATGATCATGAGTAGTGTGTCTCATGTTCAAGAAGGGAAGAAAGACCTTGCGAAAAATGTTCATAGGTTGGATAGATTGGGTGCTCGGTTGAAAGATTCCCCAAATGGTGGTTTTATGGTTCATAATAACTCCGAGTCATCTTTAGTGGTTGAGGTGAAGTCTAAGCAACATCTTGATCCAATATTGATGGAGTTGAACAATAGTACTTAGCAAGTTAAATGAGTCATTTTCCCAAGGGGGGATGGTGTGCTAAGGTACCAAGGTAGATTATATGTACCAGATGCTTATGATTTGAGGGGAAATTTTTTGGAAGAAGCGCATGGTTCCCGATATTCTATTCATCTGGGTTCCACCAAAATGTATCGTGACCTTAGATATGTCTATTGGTGAGATGGATTGAGAAGGGACATAACAAAGTTTGTATCCAAGTGTCCAAATTGCCAACAAGTTATAGCCGAGCATCTAAATCCTAGTGGTCTAATTCAAGAAATGGGTGTTCCTACTTGGAAGTGGGAAGAAATTAATATGGACTTTGTTGTTGGGTTGCCGCGAATCCGAAGGCAAAATGACTCAATTTGGGTTATTGTGGATAGTTTGACGAAATCCGCTTACTTTATACCCGTCACGTCAACATATACGGCGGAGTATTATCCAAGGATCTACACTGATGTGATTTTAAGTTTTCATGGGATCCCTTTTCAATCATATCATATAGAGGTGCTCAATTCACATTTCGTTTTTGGAGATCTTCCCAAAAAGGGTTGGGTACACAAGTGAAGCTTAACACCACTTTTCATCCCCAAATGGATGGTCAAGTGGAGCATACTATTAAAACCCAATAATACATGTTAAGGGCTTGTGTGATTGATTTCAAAGGGAATTAGGACAATCACCTACCGTTGATTGAGTTCTCTTATAAAAATAGCTACCATTCTAGTATTTCAATGGTTCCATTTGAAGCAATATATGGTAGGAGATGTAGATCTACGGTCGGGTGGTTTGAGGTTGGAGAGTCTTCACTCCTTAGTCCTGAGATAATCTATGCTTTTCTAGAGAATTTTTGGCTTATAAGGGATAGGTTGAAAACAGCCTATAGTCGGCAAAAATCTTATGCCGACAATATAAGAAGAGATCTTGAATTCGAAGTAGGTGATATGGTGTATTTGAATATTTCACCTATGAAAGGGGTGATGAGATTTGGCAAAAAGGGGAAGTTGAGTCCTTTGTATATGGGCCCCTATGAGGTTTTGCAACGAGTTGGAAAGGTTGCATACAAGTTGAGACTACCTACTTAACTAGCTTCGGTTCATCCTGTATTTCATGTCTCCATGCTCAAGAAATGTATTGGTGATCCCGTATCCGTTCTTCCTATTGAAGGGTTAGGTGTAGATGAGAGTCTTTCCAATGAAGAGGTTCAGGTGAAAATTTTAGATTTTCAAGTTAAGAAGTTGAAGAACAAGGAGGTGGCGTCCATAAAAGTCCTATGGAGAAACCACCTAATTGAGGGAGCAACATGGGAGGTCGAAGCCGACATGAAGTTTATTATCCAGATCTTTTTCCTAGTTAAAGTTAGTCATTACTATCAATAATGAAAGTAATGAATAAAGTTGAATGTGTCTTGTTTTGCTAAAATATGCATATTTTTGTAAAGGTTTATGTCAAAATGAGTTTTCATGAAAAAAGACCTTCTGTGTTAACTTTCACTAATGTGAAATATATGTTTTGTCTTCTTGAGATTTTTGGTCTTTTGATGTTGTCTTGAGAAAAATAGCATGGTAACTCTTTAATGTCATTTTGAGCTCATGTAGATGTTGATAAGGGTTTCGATGTTGTCTTGAGAAGAATAACATGGTAATTCTTTAATGTCATTTTGAGCTCATGTTGATATTGAGAAAGTTGTTCCTCATAATGTATTGTGAAATGTTGAGCTCTTATGTGTTGTGACTTGAGTTGCTTTGTGTAAAGGACATATTTATGTGTTCAAAGGAGTTGTGAAGTACTCCTAAGAGCTGTGAATCGTGATGATTTTATGTTGTTGTTGTTGGTTGGCCTGCTAGTCTTGAGTCATATTCTCCCTACAAAAAGATTTTGGTGTCATTTGGGGACGAATGTTCCTAAGGGGGTTATAATGTAACACTTCGAAAGTTTATGACCTTATATAGAGCCTCACATGATGAACTTAACCTTAAAACACTGTTTCTAAGCCTAACTTAATGTATTAAAACTAGTTAAGAAGTTTTAAAGTCAAAACGCCAAGAAACGTACAAGACGTTAGGGAACTAGTGCAAATGAACTTGTAAGCGTGCATAGGTTTTATGAAGGTTTGGAAGTGTTGTATGGAGTCTAAAACTTGTAGAAATACTTAAAATGGGTAAAATAATGTATATAGGGTGAAAACATCCAGGTTTGACCCCCCAAGGATTGCCCTAGGGGTAAACGAAGGACCCCAACCCTGGCCAACAAGCTGCCAAAAGGCAGCAGCCAATTACTCCATGGTCCCAAAAGGAGAAAAAATCTTGGTCTACTTCGCGAACACGTAACGTACTCTTCTGCTTCAAAAATTAATTTACAAAATCTTGCAGGAACAGCTCCGCGAATCGGACTTGTTTCCCGACAAAAATCTGAAATTTGGAGTTCAAGTTTGACTTTATTAAAAGGTCAACGTAAGTGAGGGGTCTTTTGGGTATTTCATGGGAAGGTTATATATTGATTTTAAATCAGTTTTACCTCACATTCACTCACTTACTCAAATCAAGTTCCCAAATCAAAATCCAAAAGCTCTCATCTCTCTCTACTTTCTCTCTCTATTCAACCTCCATTGAATGAAGCAAGAAGCTTGAATAAGAAGACCAAATTCTCTAGGATTTCACTTGAATTTTGTGGATAAAGCTTTATTAAGGATAAATTCTTCACTCTTGGGTTTCCTTTCCCCAAGAGGTCCTTTCAAAATTGATTTCTAAATCACCCTTCTAAGGGTTTTCTTCTACAGATGAGGTTTCTTTTAAACTTGAAATTGATGATTAATTGTGACGAATTGTGATTAACCATGGATAATTAAATGTAGATTGTTGAGTAACTGATGATAATAAATGGGAATTTTTTGTAGATCATGTCCCTTCCCCAATTTCCCCAAAATCTTGGATCTTGCCTATGAATTGATGGGATTTGACGAATGTGTTGATTGTTAGACTTGTTTTAACTGTCCTAATTCATTTATGGACTGACTAGGTTCATGTATGGTTGCGATTGAATCTAATTCTTGAAGAATTTATCATAAACCCTATTCCCATAACCCTAGGTCATGGATTGGTGTTGAAAATGTTAGTGATGATGCAATTGACTTAGTTCTTGTGTTGATTACTATTATATGATGTTGTTAAGTACTTTGATGGATGAATATTGTTGGTTTGATGGTTATACCTTGAGGAAGTCTTTTGAAGGTTAATTGGTAAGACCTTGTAATCTTGAATCCTTACTTCAATTGTGATGTCTTGTACTTGATGATGATGGTTAATTGAATTATTACATGTGATTACATTACCCAGGTGACGAAATGATAAATGCAATTGAAATGTCTTGACTATATGAATTGTGAGATTATGATTAAGGTATGATGATATAAGGTTGATTGTGAATCACTTATGTGCCTTACTATGATATGATGATGATTGTGTGTTAATCTCACAAATGAAGGCTTGTAATTAAAGGACATTCTCATGCTATACCCATTGACATAAATGATATTATATACAAGGGGGTTAGTCTCCTATTACCTACATTAAGTTATGATTGATTAATAAAGGCTTAAAGACATTTCAAGAAGAGACTTTAGCGTAGCACCAAGTGGTACTAGTTATGAGAGCTGTCCTTTCCCAATGTGGGAAGGTAGGTTCATAATGGTTCTCATGAGATAGAGATTACAATGAAATGGTGCATAAAGAGGGTCTCAAGTATGTCTCCTAGTTCTTGAACTATGTTACCCCCAAAGGAATACTAGCTAGTGGATCCACCTAAAATGCTATGTTCATGTTTTGGTCCTACCTTGGCAAGTAGACCACCTTCTTTCGGTGTAGGGTTTCATGACACCGGATTCCATGCTTAGCTCACATGGTTTATGTCGGTTAAGGAGATTATTCCTGAAAGTAAAATGAATGTAATAAAGTAAAATCTAATTAGGATGACTTAAGGGGTTCTTCTTAGTATGGTTAGGGGTATGGGACTTTACCTATGAATTACACTAGATGGCCTTGACAGAAGTCCTTGGAGGATGTTCTTGTGCTCTTATGACTTTAATGATATGCAAATGTTGACTTTACTTGATGATGGTTTTTGATGTTAGTTTCACTTATGAACATGTTATTGATCTATATTGCTATATATGATGATGACTACTCATGATGCTATGTTAAATGAAGTTAGGCATTATCTATTATTTCTTTCCTTGTTTGCGTGACTATGTGGGGTTATGAGACTTTATATAAGCATTTCACTTGTAGGCTTGGGAAGGGGTTGTAAGTAAGTTTCTTGTATGATGTGATGATATGAACTCTTGTACATACTTTGTTATGATGTTGGAGTTACTTTGGTTATATGATCTTGATATGCTATTATTCATGTTGATATGACCTTATGTTGATAGTATCCATGTTGCCTCGACTTTATTGATGTTGTTTGTCTTGTGTGGCATATGGACTTGTCTTAATGAATATGTGATCATTGGCTTGAATGTGTTCTCATTTGTACATTAAGGCTTTCAAAAGTGACTTAGAATGACTTTGAAAAAATGTCCCTTTAAGAATGGTTTTAAAATGATTTTATGTGCATATATCCATACGTAGTACAAGTGGTGTACTAACCCATATTTCTATGCTTTCTACAAATATGTAGGTTCTGGCCGTTGATATTAGAAGGCCAATTGCAAGACTACTTGGATATTCCCCAAGTGTTTCTTAGGTCCTCACCATCTGGGGATGATGCCACTATCTAGCTACTTGATGTCATTATAGTCTGAAGGCATTTAACTTCCTTCTCTTTCATTTGAAGACTATTATTGTATAAGCTTATATTTGTCTTTTGTTGTAATGAAGTATGGTCTATGCCCGAATGTTCTACTCATTCTAGATGATTTAAATATGAGACGATATATTAGACTAAATTCTTATATGTTATGTATATTGTCTAAACGATAAGCCTACGTAAGCTTCCTATACGAGGAGTCTAAGTAAACTCCATATGTATATATATGTTTAGTATATGAGAGGTCTATGTAAACCTCAATATATAAAAGTTTTAATTTTTTGCATTTTTAACCTATGAAATGTAATGACGAATGCTAAGAGGCTAGTCTTAGTCCTCGAGAACGACAACGTCGGTTACGGCTAAAGGGTGCTCCCCGATTGTGACACTAGGCTACTTTGCAAAAATACTTGGAATTTTTCCTCCAAGTAGGTTGTGAGTCCTCCAAGTTCGAGGATGGTGCCTTTTTATCTACCCTAGTAGTATTGATAATGTCTAAAGACATTCGTTTCTTCCTTATTCTTGAAGACATTTGTCGTAAGCCCTATGTGGCAATATGTACTTGTGTAAGGGCTATGCTTAAATATTGTACTTCGTTTAAATGGTTTAATGTGAAACGGTATTATTAGACTTAATACTTATATGTTGTCTAAACGAGAAGCCTACATAAGCTTCTTATGCAAGGATTTTAAGTAAACTCCATATGTATATACATAAAGTAAGTGAGAGGTCTATGTATACCTCAATATGTATAAAGTTTTAAATTTTCCTATATTTTTGACCTATGATGTTAATGATGAATGCTAAGGGAATACATGAGTCCTACTAGAATACAAGGTTTAGGATATCACTTGTCTTAAATCAATCAATAATTGCTCAAGGAATTGAATCTTCCCCGTCCGAATCACTTTCAAAGCCAAATAATCTATATCAATCAAGTACATCCGAAAAAATAATATCCACATCAATTCTCTTGAAATATAAGTCAATCAACACAAAACTCAGTTCCAAAAAGAATGTTTGAGTCCAAAATTTAATACTTGAAAGCATTACTCAAGGCTTAAGAACTCATTTGAAAAAATCATTCCGAAAAAGGACTCAAAAATAGTTCACAGTCCCGTTCTAATTAAGAACTTGAGTTCTTGAAAATACCTTACCATTGATCAAACAAAATCTCATATTTTGATGTTAGAATCCATAAATAATCAAAGGGAAATGAAGTTTGAGAGTTAACCCAATTGATTTGGCACAATAAAACCTTTTAAAATCGCCACTAAGGGTTCGCAAAGCTAGAAAAAGACCCCAAAATTTGCAGGTCAAAATCCCTCTTAAATGTCGCAAAAGCAGTCAAACATTTGTAGAAGTGGACCCCACTAAAAACTTAGCTCTCGCAAAAGCAAAGCCGCCTTGACTCCACCAAAAGTCGCATAAGCGATAACCCCTTCACTTAATCAAGGACGCTTAAGCGACAAGACCTTCACAAAAGCGAGTCCTGCAGCACCAGAAAACACAACCAACCCTCAAATTATTGAAAAGACCCTCAGGTTCGTTCAGAATGCCATAAACATAAATCACATATAAAAATTAGTTATACTCGACGTTTCATACTCAATAAAATTGTCATAACACGAATACGAGCTTTAGTTGAGTTATTTAAGTAGTACAAAATAAAGATCGGTGATTTTTCTAGATAAATTTTCATAGTTAAGTTATATTTTGAGATATTAACTCCCAACAACGACATCTTAAAAAATATGAACCCAAAAATCATAATTCAAAGTTAAGTTATCTTTTGAGATATTAACTTCCAACAACCTCATCCTAAAAAAATGTGAACCCCAAAGATCACAAAGGAAAAAGTAACTAAATAACCCAATTATTGAATATGTGATCCACAAAAAGCAGAAAGCAATGAAAGTAAAAGTATCAACATACGAAAAGGGCATAGGTTATTCAAGGGGGGAAACAATGCCTAGCCTTTGTACATGTTCTTCTCTATCTTTTGTAATAATTAAAGCGGTATGTAAGGCCCAACTTCACTTTTTAGATTTAGGGCCTGTTTGGCAAGCAACAATGTAATTGAGATTTGGTGCTATTGAGCATGCGTTTTTAGCTAAAATCATCCTTGGAGTATGACTTAAACCTAAAGTACTTCCCTCTGTTATATAAGTGAACAAAAAACATCCTTGCACTATACAAAAAGTTACAAGATTTATCCTACCACCTATTTTTTTAAAAAAACTCACGACACTAAATATATCATATCAAATGAATATATATATACAGGATTAAGCTAGTCAAGTTGGGTGATTTTTCTAATTTCTAAAAAATTGAGGGTTCAAATCATATTCAGAAAAAATATATTGAAATTCTAATATTCTTTGTAAAAGGTATGGTCAAATACAACTCTAACTTCAACAATTTAAATAAAGTAATAATTTTTTTTATTCTTATAATTAAACGCCCACGTAATTTTACTAAATTTTCAACATTTCTATACAATGTATAAAATGTGAATTACCTTGTATATAACATAAATAAGTACTAAATATTTTATTAAAGAATATCTATAAATAGTTGGACATAATATTTTCAAAATGAATTGTTTTACCTAAGTTTTTTAAAAATATTGTTGACACCCAATTTTGACCCTCCCCGATATAAATTAATCTTCGATCTTCTTTTATTACAAACGATTGGGAATAATTAATTTTATTAAATTAAAATATTTCTCAAGTTAATTTTAGTCATTTTATGATTTTTTTGAACAATATATACATTTTTATATAATTAGTATATTTTATAAATATTTAAAAATTGCGTCAAAAAGATTTTACTTTTACATAAGTATCCTACTAATTAGTTTAGCTATATAATAAATTATATCTTTAATTGTTTAGTTTCTATTTAAGTTGATTATTTTATTTGGTTAAAGTTAAGCGAGACTCATTAATTAATTCATATAAATTCGTCTTATTTAATTTTTGACTAATTCATCGATCGAACTAAATTTGGTTGTAATCGAAATTTATTCGAGCTTTTATTCCAAGTCTATGTATTTTTCAACTTTTAAAGAGATGATTTTCTGGGCTAGTAAACCTAATTCCAATTCATCATCCCACGCCCACTTTTTCCCTAGCCCAACTCGTTTTTCTTTAACAAATAATTTTAGGCCCAATTCCAATTCCTAATTATAGCTACCCATTCTCCTAACAACTTGACCCAGCCCACTTCTATTATTTCCAAAAGAAATTCAGCAATGTTCTTTTTTTTCTTTTCATGACAACAACACGTGTCAAAGTTCACGGCAAAGCAAGAGCAATACACGACAACAACAAAACGACGTCTTAGCAACGTTCACAAATTAGACATGGCGCGACTCGATTTCAAATGGTAGAATATACGAAAAAGCAGCAACAATAGAGGATAGTATTTTCTTCTCTTATTCCCGTCCCTCTTAAAATCGTACAGTCGCAGCAGCACAAACAAAGTGTTACGTCCTTGGTAGCGTGATATTAAGACACGTCTAGCTCCAAAGACGAGGGAATCGATCTGGGAGGTCCACCTCGCCCTCCTTTGATTTGAATTTATTGTGAATAAACATCGAATCAGCATATTCCCTTAGTTTTGGATAGAATTTGGATGTTGAACAAATTTCGTGGGCATGCAATTCAATTTTTCATCCCTTTTCTCCCATTTCACCATAATTTCCCCCTATGAATTCCCTCTCTTCGTCATTTGCGGAATTTTTTTTTGGAAAATGACGTTTTTACAGAGAGCAACATAGCAAAAAATAGCTATAAGAATACCCACAAATTACAGAGAAGACAACGAGATTCTATTCAGAGTTTGGTCTTTTATCTCGTTTGTCATCCTCTTGGTCTATTTGAATCCTTTGGCGGTGGTGGAAGTCTCTCGAACTCATTGTTGTTGAAGTTCGCTGTTGCAAAGAAGGTACTTGTTCCTTTTCTCTTTCGCTTTCCCTTATATTATTTTGAGTTAGTACTGATTGGGATACTGTGTGGAATAGTAGAGTGCTGTTGAATTAATTTTCCTGGCTTCGACATGAGCCTGTTTGCTTCAAAAATAGTTGATTCTCTGTTTTGTTCTACTCAGAATGGTCTAAAGTTTATTTGGGTTCCGATGTTGAGCTTACCTGTTGCTGCATCTTTTCATTGAATTCTTGGTATCCTGATATGTTGTGTATATTCCTAAACGATTTCATTGTCTACTCGTGATGTCAATTTCAACTTTGCCATTTCATGTTTGGTTCATGGACATTCATACCTCATTTTAGTGTCGGTATTCATATTATCTATGTTAGGATTGTTAAGCATGTCAAACAGTGATTGTCGAGGCCTTATTTTGTATATTTCTTGTGTTTGTGTTGTTGCTATTGCTATATGCTTGTTACTTGAAATAAACATGTCATCCTTCACCCTTTTTATGAAATTGCGAGTGTTAAGAGTTATGTTTCCATTCATACATAGAATTATTTCATCTTTTATACTACTTTGCTAGTATTAGGAGATAGTTTGGTTCATTTTTTAGAATGCTTAGTTTCTTTTAGTGTCATGTGGCCCTATCACTACTTTTCTCACTGCCTATTGGTCATTGTTGGGTAGAATACTTGCTCTTTTAGTTTCTTGATGTTGCCCGAAATGTGTAGAACTTTACATCAAGTTTGTTATTTTTTATTTATTATTTTTTTCACAAATGATCCTCTTAGCTACTTCGAACTCTGTATAATATACTGCTTTAATATTCAACAATTTACTATAAAAATTGAATCTTTGTTCTATGTTCTAGCTAGTAGCTTTCGGTTATTGAAGTGTTACTATCTCATGTTAAAATGTTGGAAGTCATTCCTTAAATGCTTAGATTTTTTTACTTATATATAAGTTTGCTCCATATGTTTGAGTATCTAGAAAAGAATGATGCTAAATGCTGGCAGGTGTGATTGGTTTGCATTAATGCCTTTACTTGCCTAACTTGTTCTCTTTTTTTTTCTCACCTTTATAATGTAGTATTTATGTTTTTTTCTTAAGAAAATTTCTTTGATTGCCTTATTTAATTGAGAGTTAATTCTCAAGACCATTGTGTTTGTTTTAAATAAATGCATGTACATACTATATTTTCCCAAGGTGTAAACATTATCTGTCGTGTAATTGGTGTGGGAAATCTGTCACATCCCGAAACCACACCCTAGAAGTTAGGGGCAATCTTGAATTGCAACCGGCGTACTTGACCTCTCGGAGGTCTTGTACAAGCCCTTACATAACATTCATCTCATAAACATAGTGAAGTGCGGAATTAAACTTTTCACAAAAACATATCATAGTCTTTAAAAATTCTTTCATATAAAGTCATAGGAAATACTAAGTCTCAATCTCATCATCTTAAGACACAAGAATACTTGGAACACGGCCCATACAAAATACGAATATAGAAATACTTAGTCTATTACAATACTTCAATAAGAAACATAAAAGATATCTATGCCCTCGAATCAAATGAGGACATACTTCAACTTCTCTTGAACGATGCTACGGTCCAAGTCTTCCTTCCCAAATGCTCCTCACCTACCAACATTATAAAGATAGATAAAATCATGGATTAGTACAACCACATGTACTAAGTATGACATAATGCATAAAAATCATGAAAACAAACATTTAGTTGAGATAATGCATCTTTTCATTTGAAAATCATATTATAATCATAAGAACAACATTTAACAACTTAGAAACTCATAAAATGACATTCAAACCAAGTAACACATTTTTAGATAACACTACAGTAAGCTCAACTCATTGTACAGTGAAGGAATTCACTGTTACAGTGAATTTGTCTATTTCTTCCTTAGACACTTCTTAATGTGTAGTCTTCTCACTAAAAGCTATCCTAAGACCCACTTAAGAAACACAAAGAGAGACCGCCTGTACAACCTCCCTAAGCATACCTAAATGACCCTCATGAACACTTATAATAAGATATATACACAATTACAAGACATTAAACACATCGACATATAGATAATATGACATTCTCCCTCCAAAGGCTATCACAAGACCTACTTAAGTAAATCAAGAAGATAACGTCCATGATTGACCTCTTCAAGATTACCTAAGTAATCCTTAAGACTACCTAAGGCTTAGATCATGTCCACATAATCAACCAACTTCCCTAACTAGAGTCATTCTCAAGACTTCCATAGATAAGACATGAAGAGATCATCCCTTATGCCCTCTTCACACTTTAACTAAGAAATCCTTAAGTCACTTTATATTAGGTACTTATTCATTTACATACTTCACAAACATAGGTCATTAGTTCATTAAGAGACTAATACATCACATAAAGGACATTCAAGTAATGGTCTTAGACAAGACCTAGGAACTCCAACTAACACCTTCAAAGCCTATTGTGCAATGTCTAGATAGGATCCCATACCACCACCTAAACTTCATAGAACTTCTCTAATGCTAGTAATTATCCCACATTGATGAGAATAGGCAATAAACGACATAGTTCATGATAGCAAGACATGGGATACAGAGTTCTATCCTACTCCGATGAGGTTGTTCTACTTGCCAATGGTAGAAGTTAGACACATCCTATGTAGGGACATGGTTAAAGAATATGAAGGGCATGCTTTGTAATCTAGTCTCACTCTTTAACTAAAACTACTTCCCTTACCATACTCACTCGGTTCTAGTTCCATAACAAGTTCATAACCCAATCACATTTACCCTACCAAAGAAAGGTCCACTAGGGCTACCGCACAATAGCGACAAAAAGCTCATGATGAATTTCCTAAGGATTAATATGATTCCGGTCCAGCCAATTAAACTTAAGTCTACCATTCCTTTACTTTGAAGGATACCATTACGGCTTACGACTTCATCATTCTTAACCTTACCACTAAATCAAGGTTTTCACATAAAAGACACTATAAACATCATTTAAGGTCTCATGTCATTCATACATGCAAGACTAAGAGTTTTAACATCCTAAGTCAAGACATCACATATTCACATTCATATATACATCAAGTAAGGGACATAAGTCAACCAAGACAAAACACCACATACTTCACTTTGACTCATAATACATGTCATTCTAGAAACACATAAACATAACCCTATCATCTTCAAGTTATCCTATCCACTATCATACCATCATCAATATGACCAACACAGACTCATATTGTCAATTAGGAATAACCAAGACTCAACCTTAAGACTATATACACAAGGTCAAAGTCGTAGTCTAACATGATCACCTAAATAGCATGAATAGAAGAACACATATATGACTTCACATGTACATAGATATTGTCATGATTCACACAATCAACTATACAAATAGCCACATTACTTCAAGTAGTTGCCGACAAGGCCATGATCATCATAATATATAAAGTAACACCGATAAGGCCACATCAATTGCAAGTAAGACACATAACACCGCCACCATAAGTGGACCATACCAATCACAATAGAATTGAAGTCTAGTTAACATCAAAATAAAAGAAATAGCGCAGCTTACCACCACATCATCTTCAACACCTCAATCCAATGGCAAATCATCATATTCGATATCACAAGGCCCTTACCCATGACCATTACCAGCAATTCAACATAATTATAGCAATATTCATAAAACTAGGTCAACTTACTACATATTTATCAATCCAATACAACCTAGATATCAATTTACTAAAATTACTACATCAATGGATATCCCACATAAAACTACATAAGAATTCATCAACATTGGATCAATATCAAGTAACCCATAACTTAGTCAAAAACTAGGGTTCATCCAATTCATGGGTTCATAGGTAATTTAGGTTAAAATCATCAATTCAATAATAATTTAATCAGTAATAAAAGTTTAAAAACAATTGATGCAAGAACCCATGGAAGAATCATGAAATTGGACAATTCAACTTTTAAAACATTAGAAAACATCTTGAGAGTTGGGATCCTTGATGAAGAGAGTTTCAAGGATCAAAATCCATACCTTTATGAAGCTATTTATTCACTTTGATGAAGAATCTCCACTCAATTCAACAATCCAAGCTCTTCCTTGACTTTTGACTTCAATGGAGTCTTAAGGAATTTCTAAGAGATTTTGGGGTTTTTGATTTAGAAGAATGAAGTCTTCAATGTGTTTAAGACTTATATAAACACTTAAAATACCCAAAGACCCCTAAGGAACCGCCAAATATTCTATTTGGAAGTGGCGTGAATTTACAAGTTCACCCCTCAACTTACAGTGAACTGCATGCAGGACACAGTGGCCATCAACGGTTGCCCATCGACGGGGCGTAGGTCCATACACGGGCCATCCTGTCCTCTATCGATGGGTTCAGAGGCTTGTAATTGGTAGATTAGCTCCCCAGGCTAAGTACCAAACGACGCCCACCACCTACAGGGCGTCGACCAGGCCACTGGCCGTCGACCAGGCCACTGGTCATCGATTGCCATCCGTAGGTGGGACTGCCTTGGGCAGTTTTGGCTACCAACATGGGTCCTTCCTCAAGGATCCTTGGATGGTACTTGGGGATGTTTTACCAGACGTTTCCAACCCAAACATGATTGTATACAAGTTTAGCACCTCTCACATGAATTTAATCCAAAACGAACACGTAAAACTCGACGAAACATGCTTAGACACACAAGGTCATTTCAAGGCAACGCTTTCAAACATCATGGACGTTTGACCTCCAAACTTCACGAAAGTTGACTCACTAACTATATATGCTATAATAACTCATTTAAGGACCATATAACCTCATGAATCCCACATAAACATGTAGATCTACATATGAGGCACATCGATGACTTAGTTGTCGAGCATCTTGGTCCTCCCTTGACGTTTGACTTATAATGCAACTAAAATCTTAGACACTACCTCTATACCATATAATAGACCTATTTAGGACCTTATACCATAAATAACAACATGTTAGGCTCTACTTCACCTAAGTCATTTTCGAGGTCTTACAAAACATTTTGATCTCAGCAGTTTAAATTGCCTGAAAAATTGTGGTTTAAATTAGTGGTTTTTTACAAAATTTTGCTAATCTTTTTCTTTTTCTTACTTTTCCCTATGTGAAATTGTATCTCCTATCCGTGCATTTTACTATTGGTCCATGGAGGCCCAATTCCACTTAATTTAAGTCCGCCAGCAATTGTGAGTGAAGAATGATTCCATGGGTTCAACAAAAAGGTTTCAGAGCATTGAAATATACACCAGATCGGAAGTGTAAGAGATTGGTTCGAAAGCCCACTTTTTTAGTTGCATTTTGTTATTTCGGGACTTAGCTCTTGTATTTTATTTATTTCTTTATTATTATTATTTTGTTAGAATTCTAGAGCAGGTGAATATTAGGACTAAGGCCTAAAATGAAATGGACCTAATAACTGGTCCACGCAGATAGAAACCAGATTTGGGCCCAACTCTCTCTTTCCCTCTTTACTTTACTATGCTGATTTTGCTTGTTAGTGTAACACTCCAAAAGTCCATGACTTAGTCTAGAACTCACATGATGAATTAAACTCTAAAACAACCTTTAACTGATTAGGAAGTGTTAAAATCAAAACGTCAAGAACGACCTTGACATCCGCAAACTAGTGAAATTGATCTAGTAGACGTCCATATGTTTTGTGAAGGTTTGGGAGTGTCATCTGAAGTATAAACCTTGTAAAAGTACTTTAAATACGTAAAATGATGTTTACAGGGTCAAAACATCTAGTTGCAACTCCCCAAGGACTACCTGAAGGGTCCTTGAAGAGGACCCAAACATTGGTAAGCTGGTTATCAAAGTAGTCTGTGTACAACCAAGATGTGGAGGTCACTGCGCGTCGCCCAACCATCACTAGGCAGGCAAAAAATTTCCTCGCAACTTGGGGCCTTCACGAGGCTCACTTCTTCAAGCCGTATTTCAGAAAAAAATATTTGAAATTGCCCCTGCAACGCGCAGCAACTACATAGATTCATTCGCGTCGTTTTTAAGCCAATTTGACTTCACAAAAAACCCAATTAAGTGAGGGATAGTGTAGGTAATTTAGGGGTGACTATATATTGATTTAGAGTCAGGTTTAAGTCATTTTACCCACCAAAAATCAATTCCCCAAATCACTCCCACTTCTATCTAAATTCTCTCTCTACTCAACCTTCATTGAAGAGTAATTTGAAGCTTGAAGAAGAAGACCAAATCTTCAACTTTTATTCTAAAATTCTTTGATTATGTCTTCATTAAGGTATGAATTCTTCACTCTTGGGATTTCTTTACCAAGACGTCCATTCAAAGTTAATTTCTAAATCTCCCAAAAATCAAGGGTTTTCTCTACAAATGAGTTTTCTTCTTAACTTGAAATTGATGATCAATTATGACGAATTGTGATTGTTTAGGATTGTTTATGAGTATAATAATGGTTAATTGGTGTTATTTGATTGATATTTCAATGGATCAATATTCTTCCTTAGATTCCCTAGATATTGTATCTTCTTTGATAAATTAGTTGAAGATAATGAGGTTATGAGTTGATATATTGGTGTTGATGGTATTGTTTTTTTACAGACAGCCTTGTATCATGTTTTGATTGGGTTTTTGATCTAGTTCTTGAACATCCCATTGATGACCCCTTTCCCTAACCCTAGTTATGAATTGGACTTATAGATGATTAGGGTTGTCGGGATTGATGTTGTTATTGTTTAATTCACTATGAATTGATTATTGCGATTGGATTATTGGATAATTGTGAAGAATTAGGGGTGAGATCTTGAAGGTGATGCTTGGATGTTATTGGTAAGACCTTTATGATTATGAGTACTTTACTTCAATGATGATGATATTCAATTAGGATATTATATGTGATTAGATTAAGAATATAATGATTTGATGAATGTGATGAAATTTCATGATTATGTGAATTATGAGATCATGTTAAGAGTATGATGATACAAGGTTGAATATGAAACAGTTGTGTGCCTTACTATGATATGCCTATGATGTGTTGATCTCACTAATGAAGGGTTCTTATGAAAGGAAATTCTCATACAATACCTAATGAGCTAATGAAATGATATACAAGAGGTTAGTCTCCTATTCCTATATTAAGCTACGATGATTAAGAATAATTTAAAGACATTTTAAAAAGGGACTTCAGCTTCGCACCGAGCAAACTAGTTATGAGAGGTGTTCCTTCCAATTTATGAAGATAGGTTCACAATGGTCTCGTGAGATGGAGACTACAATGCAATTGTTACTTAAGATGGTTTCAAGTATATCTCCTAGTTCATTAACTATGTTGCCTCCATAAGAATCCTAGCCAGTGGATCCACCTAGAATGCTATGTTCATGTTTTGTCTCTACTTTTGCAAGTAGGCCACCTTCTTTCTGTATAGGATTTCATGACACCGGATTCCATGTTTAGCTCATATGGTCTATTGTCAGTTAAGGCGATTGTTCCTGAAAGTAAAATGAAAGTAATCAAGTGAACACTAATTAGGGTGACTTAAGGGGTGCGACTTAGTGTAGGTAGGGTATGGGACTTTACTAACACATTGCACAAGCTGTACTTGAGGGAGTTCTAGGAGGTTGTTCTTATGTACTTACGATACGAATGAAATGTATATGATGACTTTATAAGTTGATGGTCCTATATGATGTTAGTTTCATTGATGAAAATGCTATTCGTCTAAGTTGCTATATATGATGATGAATTGCATGATATGAAGATATATGAAATGTAGACATTGCTTATGGTCTCTTTCTAGTTTACTTGATTATGTGAGGTTATGGGGCTTCACATGAGCATTGCACTTGTAGGCTTGGGAGGGAATTGTGAGTAAGGGTCTTATATGCTATGATGTTATGAACTCCATTACATGAAATTTTGTAATGACTTTATGATGAAGCTATTCATGTTGATATGACCTTCTGTAGATGATATTCATGTTTACTTGCTATATGATGATGTTGGTCTTTTGCTGGATATGAACTTGTCTTAAGTGATATTTTGATCATTTACTTGTATATGATTTTGTATGTGCATAAAGGTTTTCTATGTGACATAGCATGTTTTAAAGAAATGGTCCTATTTGTGAATGTCTTCAAATGGTTGATGTGCATACATCAATACTTAGTACATGTGGGTAGTACTAACCCATATTATTCATAATTCTACAAATATGTAGGTTCGGGCCGTTGAGGTGCTTAGAGGTCAATTTCAAGAAGACTTGGACTTTTCCCCAAGTTATTGGTGAGTCCTCAATGTTCGAGGATGGTTCCATTTTATATCTTAGTAGGATTGTTATGTCTAAATACGATTGTTTCTTTCTTTAATTCTTGAGACTATTTTTGTAAGCCTATAATGGCATATTGTACTTGTGTATATGATTATGCCCAAATTTGTAATACTCTTTAGACTATTTCTTATGTATTGGTTATATTGCCTAAACAAGAAGTCTATGTAAACTTCAACGAGCGTGGAGTCTATGTAAAATCCATATATGATATGTGAGAGTCTAAGTATACTTCAGTTATGCAAAACTTTTTTAAATATTCCGCATGTTCTACCTATGATATGTTATGAAAAATGTTAAGGGCTAGTCCAAGGCCTCTTTGAGGACGAAGACGTCTAGGGGGTGCTCTCCGTCGTGAAAAACTTGGTATTAGAGCAAGAGGTTGAAGTAATTTTAATATTGATGTCTCACTAAACCACGTCTATGTAGAGTATTGTTCATGGGTGTGAAACGTGCCACTCTTATGAATGAGAGGCTATGTGATGCTTAGGAATTCTCACCTTCTTGGTAATCTTGAAAGTCGTGTCTTAGGAGTCGTAACTCTATGTGTCCTCTTTCTTCTTACCTTTTTCTTGTGGATGTAGTCTATGACTACGAGAAGGGCAGCCGCAAGAAGAATGGAAGAAGATTTGTCTAATGCGGGAGTTCCCCCTCAAGAGAATCAAGATCCTCCGCAAGAAAATCAAGTTCCTCTGCAAGACCAAGCTCCAATCATTCCTCCACCTATGAAAGATGGAGAGATGAGGTTGGATTTTCTAAGTTTGGCTCAAGCTATGACTACCCAGGCCCAAGCGGTAGATACTCAAGCTCAAGCCATGACGGCTCAAGCAAACCAAGAAGTTGGACCCCGTGTTCAACAAAATGTTAGTACCATGGCTTCTCGCTTGAGGGACTTCACAAGGATGAACCCTCCGACGTTCTTTGGGTCAAAGGTGAATAAAGATCTTCAAGACTTTCTTCATGAGGTGTAAAAAATCCTATATGCTATGAGAGTGAGATCTAATGAGCAGGCCGAGCTATCCTCATACCAACTCAAGGATGTGGCTCAAACATGGTATACCCAATGAATAAGAAATAAAAGAGATTTGAGAGAGGGTCCTATAACTTAGGAGGTGTTTAGAAGGGCCTTTCTTGATAGGTTCTTTCCAAAGGATAAAAAGGAGGTGAAAGTGGAAAAGTTTATCAACCTTCGTCAAAGAGGTATAAGTATGTAAGAGTACTCCTTGAAGTTCACTAAATTGTCCACGTATTCTCCTTCCTTGGTATCCAATCCTAGATATGAGATGAGCCGCTTTGCTACGGGAGTGTCTGATGATCTAGTCGAAGAGTGTCGTTCGGCGATGCTTCATGACAACATATACATATATCGGTTGATGGTTCATTCTCAACAAGTTGAGGAGACTAGACTCAAGAGGAAGAATAGGGAGGTACTTCCAAGGGTAGGCTTGAAATGCAAGACAAATCTAGGCTCAAGAAGAGGGTCTCCAACCAAGTTCCTTCCAATTTCCCAAGGCTAGCAAGGATAGTGTGTCTAAGTCTAGGCACCAAAGGGCAAAGAGTGGTAATTCAACAAGCAATAAAACCTACTTATTCCAAGTGTGGTAAGAAGCATATGGGTGAATGTCTAGTTACGATGGATAATTGCTTTGGGTGTGGAAATAGTGGCCATAAGGTGAGGGGTTGTCATAATGCTAGGGGTCAAGAGAAGGGGAGTAGACAAGCTCAAGCAAGCGGTACTAGTTCCGATGATCCTAGGAGGAACCGCTTCTATGCTCTCCGTTCTAGGGGTGAACAAGAGGAATCTCCCGATGTCGTCAACGGTATGTTACAAGTCTTCTCTATTGACTTTATGCTTTACTTGATCCCGATGCTATTTATCTCATGTAACCTTATTAGTAGCTAAAAGTTTGATGTTCTACCTGATGTTTTGATTGAACCATTTTCGGTTACAACCCCTGTTGGTGAATCCGTTGTGGATAGAAGAGTCTTTAGGAGTTGTCCTATATCATTTCCCAATAGAGTTACTTTGGTTGATTTGGTAGAACTTGATATGGTTGATTTCGATGTCATTTTGGGAATGGATTGGTTTCATGCTTGTTTTGATTCCATTGATTGTAGAACTAGGGTAGTTAAGTTCAATTTTCCTAATGAACTCGTCTTATAATGGAATGGGGTAACTCAATTCCTAGAGGGCATATCATTTCTTGTATTAAATCTTGTAAGATGATCTTCATGGGGTGTCTTTACCATATTGTGAGGCTCAAGGATCTTGACTTTGAGGTTGCTCCATTAGAGTCGATCCCCGTAGTGAAGGATTTTTTAGAAGTCTTTCCGGATAACTTGCCCGGAATTCCTCTTGAACGGGAAATAGACTTCGGTATTGACTTATTTTCGGATATGAATCCCATTTCAATTCCTTCTTATCAAATCTCTCCGGCGGAATTGAAAGAATTGAAGGTCCAACTCAAGGATTTACAAGACAAAGGCTTCATACAACCTAGTATTTCCCCATGGGTTGCTTTGGTGTTATTTGTAAAGAAGAAGGATGGGTACCTTAGGATGTGTATTGATTATCATCAACTCAATAAGGTCACCATAAAGAATAATTATCTTCTCCCTAGGATTGATGACTTGTTTGATCAATTCCAAGGGGCGAGCTACTTTTCTAAGATTGATTTGAGGTCGGGGTATTACCAACTTAAGATGATGGGTGAGGATGTACCTAAAACGGTATTCCGAACTAGGTATGGTCATTATGATTTCTTAGTGATGTCTTTTGGTCTCACTAATGCCCTGACAACTTCTATGGATGTTATGAATAGAGTGTTCTATAATTACCTTGATGCCTTTGTGATTGTCTTCATTGATGTTATCTTGGTCTATTCAAAGAGTGAGGGTGAGCATATGGACCATTTGAAGGTTGTATTGCAAGTCCTCAAGGAACATCAACTCTTTTCCAAGTACAGTAAGTGTAAATTTTGGTTGAGATCGGTAGCGTTTGGTCACATTATCTCAAGTGAGGATATTGAGTTTGATTCGAGGAAAATGAAAGCGGTTAAGAATTGGCCAAGACCTTTGACTCCAACTGATATTCGAAGTTTCTTGGATTTACTCAGGTATTATATGAGGTTTGTTGATGGGTTTGCACCCGTTGCTTCTGCTTTGACTACCTTGACCCTAAAAAATGCTAAGTTTGAGTGGTGGAAAGCTTGTGAAAGGGGCTTCCAAGAGTTGAAAGATAAACTTTCCTCCGCTCCAGTGTTGACCTTATTGGGTTTTTAGTATATTTTGATGCTTGTCGAGTTGGTTTGGGTTTTATCCTTCTGCAACATGGTAAGATGATAGTGTATGCCTCTAGACAACTCAAGGTGCATGAGAAGAATTATCCAGCTCATGATCTTGAACTATAGGCCGTAGTATTTGCCTTGAAAATATGGAGGCATTACTTTATGGTGTCCATGTGGATGTGTTTACTCAACACAAAAGCCTTCAATATGTGTTTATGCAAAAGGAGTTGAATCTCCGACAACAAAGATGCTTGGAACTTTTGAATGATTATGACATGAGTGTTCTCTACCACCCCGACAAGCACAACGTGTTTGCGGATGCTCCAAGTCGTATGACCATGGGTAGTGTGGCTCATGTGGAGGAAGGTAAGAAATACTTAGTAAATGATGTTCATAGATTGGCCTGATTGGGTGTTCAGTTTGAAGATTCTCCGAAAGGTGGTTTTATGATTCATCATAAGTCCGAGTCATCTTCAGTGGTTGTGGTGAAGTCTAAGCAACATCTTGATCCTCTATTGATGGAGTTGAAGGAATCAATACTTATAAAGTTCAATGAGTCATTCTCCTAAGGGAGGGATGATGTGCTTAGGTACCGAGGTAGATTGTGTGTACCGGATGTTGATAATTTGAGGGGAAAAAATTTGGAGGAAGCTCATGGTTCCCGTGATTCCATTCATTAGGGTGCCACCAAAATGTATCATGATCTTAGAGAGGTATATTGGTGGGACGTTTTGAAAAGGAACATAGCGGAGTTTGTAGCTAAGTGTCGAAATAGCCAATGAGTTAAAGCCGGGCATCTAAAGTTGTGTGGTCTAACCCAAATAATGGTTGTTTCTACTTGGAAGTGGGAGGAAATTAATATGAACTTTGTTGTTGGGTTGCCTCGAACCCGGAGGCAAAATGACTCAATTTGAGTTGTTGTGGATAGATTGATAAAATCCACTCAGTTTATCCATGTCAAGTCTACTTATTCGGCGGAGGATTATGCACGAATATTATTAATGAGATTGTGTCTTACATGGAACCCTTTGTCCATCATATCGGATAAAGGGGCTCTATTCACTTCTCGTTTTTGGAGGTCTTTTCAAAAAGGGTTGGGTACTCAAGTGAAGGTTAGCACCTCTTTTCATCCTCAAACGGATGGTCAAGCTAAGCGTACCATTCAAACCCTAGAAGATATGTTAAGAGCTTGTGTAATAGATTTCAAACAAAATTGGGACAATCACCTACCGTTGATTGATTTCTCCTATAATAATAACTACCATTCAAGTATTTCTATGGCACCTTTTGAAGCACTCTATGGTAGGCGATGTAGGTCTCTGGTTGGGTGGTTTGAGGTTGGTGAATCTTCACTCCTTGGTTCCAAAATAATCTATGAAGCTTTGGAAAAAGTTCGGGTGATAAGGGATAGGTTGAAAACAACCTATAGTCAGCAAAAATCCTATGTCGACAATAAAAGAAGAGAACTCAAATTTGAAGTAGGTGATATGGTGTATTTGAAGATTTCACCTATGAAAGGGGTGAGGAGATTCGACAAGAAGGGAAAACTTAGTCCCCGGTATGTGGGTCCCTATGAGGTGTTGCAACGGGTGGGAAAAGTTGCACATGAGTTGAAATACCTAGTGAACTAGCTTTTGTTTATCCAATATTCCACATCTCCATATCCATTCTCCCTATTGAAGGATTAAGTGTGGATGAGAACCTCTTGTAGAGGTTCTGATTGAAATTCTTGATTGCCAAGTCAAGAAGTTGCGGAACAAAGAGGTGACGTCCGTAAAAGTCCTATGGAGAAACCACCTAGTTGAGGGAGCAACATGGGACGCCGAGGCCAACATGAAGTCCCGTTATCTCACCTTTTTCCTCAAAATTCTAGACAAAGTTAAGGTTAGTAATCCTATTAAAATAAAGATAATGACTAATGTGAATTTGATTTGCTTTGATACTATATGCATATTTAAGGTAAAAGGTTTATGCTAAAATGAGTTTTGATGGAAAAATGCTCTTTTGCTTAGCTTGCACTTATTTGTGATTATGTGTATTGTTGTCTTGTGGAATGGTAGAGAGCATGTTTAATGTGTTGCGAAAGAAGGTTTTCATAGGTGACTCTTGAGGATTATGTTGAGCTGATGCTGATATTGAGAAGGTGGTTCCTCATGTTGTGAGATTGAGCTCTTATATGTGGTAAAATGTTAATTGAGTTGCTATGTGTAAAGTCATGGATATGTGTTGAATGGAGTTGTGAATTACTCCTTTGGGATGTGACTCATAATGTTTTTATGATGTGATGTTGTTGTTGGTTAGGCTTCTAGTCTTGAGTCATTCTCTCCCTATAAAAAGATTTAGGTGTCATTCGGGGACGAATGTTCCCAAAAAGGGGATAATGTAACACTCCGAAAGTTCATGACTTAGTATAGAGCCTCACATGATGAAATAAACTCTAAAACACCGTTTCTAAGCCTGAAATAATGTATTGAAACTGATAAGGAAGTAATGATGTACCGTGGTTTCACGATATTTTTAATGGTCTTTCCTTAAGTTTAGTGTGTGTCCAAAAGCCTTTTTGTATTGATTTTTATGTAAGTTTCTCCTTATTTGCAGGAAATTTGTCCAAAGATGAACGCGGAAGTTTTTGAGCGAGAAATGCAAAATAGACCACCTACGGAGCTTATGACGGTCCGTCGAGCTTGTGATGGTCCGTAGGTGGCATCGTAGTGAGGAGAGAAGCTGCTAAAGGAAGATGGGGAAGTCTGACCTAGTGTGGGATTACGGAAGTCCACGAAGGACCGTCATAGCCACGACGATCCATCCTGCTGGTTCGTCGTAATGATCAGAGAGTAGTCCCAGTACCCAAATTCCAAGAAGTTAAAGTATTATGGAACGGAGACCCTCGACGGACCGTCATGCTTGGAACGGTCCGTCATACCTATTCGTTGAGGGTAATGAAGAAAGACGCAGAAGAATTTGTGAAGTATGGGACGACGGAGGCCATGATGGCCCGTCGTGACCACGACGGTCCGTCACGAGGTCCGTCAATTCAGATGCGTTTTGACAGATTTTCAGTAATTAGAATTCTTCTTTTATTAGGTTTTTATTTTTATTATAAATAGTTCGAAAAACCTCATTTTTGGAGTTAGACTTTTTGATAGTTAGACTTTTTGATGGTTAGACTTTTTGATAGTTAGACTTTTGGATAATCTTTAGTTCTCTTGTTCAAGTATTGAAGGATTAGTTTCAGCAATTGTTACACTTTTCTGGAATTGATTGTTGGTGCTTTTGGTGATTAATCAAATGAATTTCTGGATTTTATTCTTTCTCATTAAAGTAAGTGCATGAATTCTTATATTAAATATATGAATAGTGTGATTATGACCATGGGTAACTAAACTTCATAACTAGGGTTGTGGGAACTATGGGTGAATAATGAGGTAAAATCTAACTAAAATAGCAATTTTGGAATAGTGTCTTGCATGTATTGATAATTCTTTCGTTTAGAAGTCTTTTTAACGGATGGCTAACGTTAGAACTCGCCTTAATGCTACTTGCAGGATCAAGGAGGTAGATAATAGGAAAAGAATAATCAACATAGATTTGGTGTACAGTATCTAATAGGCTAGTGTCGATTGGTACGAGGTAATAACTTAGTCAAATATCGAATACAATGCTTAATATGAGGTAAAGGTAAGGGTTAGTATAGCAACACACGTAGCCGGACCAAGGTGCGGAGTGAAATTTTCCAGATGCCGGACCAAGGATTTAGAGATACATAACTTATCACTTTACATGCAAGATACTAGGAAAGAATTGTTATAGTTAGAATTATCAAGTTAGGAACCTGTGGGAAACACTTAAGCCTAGTTACTTTTATTAATTGATTAAGCTCCAAGATTTGAATCTGTTAGCTGTTTACTTTAATTTAGTTAATTATTTTCATTAATTTAGAAATAAAAACCCCCTTTATTGTCTTTTGTTTTCTAGGGAAATAATTGACTAAATGATAGTAATAATAGAATAAAGTTAAGTCTGAACTATTTTCCTCGTGGGAACGATCCCAACCTCATTAGTTGGGTTCTTTACTTGATACGATCACTTTACTTCTTATTTGAGAAGTAAGTTTGAGCGTATCAAATTTTGGCGCCGCTCCCGGGGAAAGTAGCTTTTAGATTAACTTAAACTTATTACTAAAGTTTAGATATTTTCTTAATTTTACTTTTCTATTGTTTTTGATTCTTGCAGAACTATCTTCCTTGTATGCCAAATACACGGAGAGGAAGAGAACCCTTGTTTCCCTACGACCACGAATTAGAGCGTACACTACGCAATATGAATCGAAACTTGGGTATTAACGATGATGATCCAAACCAGAACATCCCAGCTCTGGTTTGATGTTCATGGTCAGTTATTACCCAATGATCCTAGTGAAAATCAACAAAGGGGACAAAATCCCGCTCCACGCCCTCAAGAATACTACAGAGTTTATGATAATATTGCAGACTCTAATGGGCCACTTGTCTTGCCCCCTCTACCACAAGGCCACACTTTTGTTGTAACTAGTAGTCTGATGCAAATGCTCACTGCTAGAGGTTTGTTTTCATGGCTACCTTCTGAGGACCCACATGCCCATATAGCTAAGGTAAGGGCAGTGTGTAAAAGCTGTGTAGGGAGGCCTGATTTAGATTTGGATGTAATAGGGCTAAGAGTATTCCCTCTCTCACTGACGGGAGAGGCTGCAATTTGGTTCACTGAGCTCCCTTATAACTCAATTTTCACTTGGAACCAACTAAGGGACGTTTTCTTAGCACGTTACTACCCGGTCTCCAAGAAACTAAATCACAAAGACAAAGTGAACAACTTTGTGGCACTACCAGGAGAGTCAGTTAGCAGTTCTTGGGATAGATTCACTTCATTTTTGAGAAGTGTCCCCAATCACCGCATAGATGATGAGTCACTGAAACAATACTTCTATCGGGGACATGATGATAATAATAAAGCGGTATTGGATACTATAGCGGGTGGTTCTTATGGGGAGTGTCCTTATGCGGAGATTACCGAAAAGTTAGAGAAAATATCCCAGAATAATAAAGCTTGGAGTACTAGGAAGTCAGACACTGTAAGAAATACCTTCGCAGTGCAATCCACACACAACCCAGCCACAGATGAGATTCATGAAGAGATGGCTCCGATGAGAACTGAGCTTGGGTTGGTATTAAAACATGTCACTGGGGGTGCAGAAAAGATAAATGCAGTTAACTACTTGTCTAAACCACCACCACCAAATGATGAATGTTATTATGAGGAGGATTTCTATGCGGTAAATGAGCAGACGGGGGGTTTCCGACCGAGTACCCAAGGCTCGAATCAGGAGAATTGGAGCCAAGGTCAAGGAAACCAAGGTCGGATCTATGGTAACTATAACCGTGAGGGTCATTATGTACGAGATGGAAATTACAATCGCGACAACAACTTCAACAGAGGTAACTATGGTAACAGAAATGATAGGAATTGGCCCTACGATCCTCCTAAAAATCGTAAAGTTACTCCTAGGGATGGTGGAGGTAGTATGGCGCAAGTTGAGGATATGTTGCACAAAATGATGAGGAGGTTCGATGCTAGTGATGAGCACATTAAAGAGTTAAGGAGTGATTTAGCGGGTATTGGGCAGAAAGTCGATACACATGCAATATCGATTAAGCAGCTTGAGTTGCAAATGGCCCAATTATCTGCGACTGTGAACACACGGCAACCGGGCACTCTTTCCAGCAACACTGTCCAAAAACCAAAAAATGATGGACACTGTATGACAATCACTACTCGGGGTGGTAAGCAAACCATTGACCCACCTATGCCGTTTAATGAGAAAAAGGTGAGAAAAGATAATGATAAAGTAGTAGAGGTTAGTGGTGACGTAGAAGATAACACTGGAAAAGATGCTGAAGTGCCTAAAAAGGTAACTCCCATGCCTAGACCACCACCCGCCTTTCCTCAAAGATTAGGGAAAAAGACTGAGGATGGTAAATATCATCGTTTTATAACAATGTTGAAGCAGCTTTCTATCAATGTCCCTTTGGTAGAAGCTCTAGAACAAATGCCCAGTTATGCCAAGTTTATGAAAGATCCGGTTACAAAGAAAAGATCGGTCACTTTTGAGGATGATGATAGAATGTAGCATTGTAGTGCTATTGCTACAAGATCTCTAGTATAAAAGAAAGAAGATCCGGGTGCATTCACTATTCCTTGTACAGTCGGGTTATTACATTTTGCGAAAGCATTATGTGATCTGGGGGCAAGCATAAATCTCATGCCCCTCTCAATTTACAAGAAGTTGGGTTTGGGTGATCCAAAGCCCACTGCGATGTGGCTATTGATGGCCGATCGAACAGTAAAAAGGCCTACAGGGATACTCCATGATGTGCTAGTAAAAGTGGAGTCGTTCATATTTTCGGCAGATTTTGTTATTCTTGATTGTGAAGTCAATTTTGAAGTGCCTATTATTCTTGGGAGGCCATTCCTTGCTACGAGTAGAGCCTTAGTTGATATGGAAAATGGGCAGATGAAATTTCGGTTGAACAATGAAGAAGTGACCTTCAACATTTGTAGGTCCATGAGGCAGAGTGGTGAACTCCAATCGGTATCTGCTATATCCTACAAAGAAAAGATGAAGAATTACCATGACCTAAAAATTGAAAAACGAAAGTTTATGGTTGGGGATTTGGTGCTTTTATACAATTCTAGCTTGCGCTTGTTTCCAGGCAAGCTCAAGTCCAAATGGACTGGCCTTTACTTGGTTACCCAACTATTCCCTCATGGAGCAGTTGAGTTGGAAACCAAGGAGGGTGTGCGGTTTAAGTTGAATGGACAACGAATAAAAATCTATTTCGGGCATGTTGAATTGGCAAATGAAGTGATCGAGGCATACCATCTTGATGAAGTCTGAGTAATCAAGTATCTTCAGTCATGCCGCGACGTTAAATCAGGCGCTGGTTGGAAGGCAACCCAATACAAATAGTTTTCTTTCTAGTAATGGTAGCATTTTCTACTAATGGGTTTTAAATTTGCAGGCACATCACCAGGAAATTCTGCAGAAAATCACTCCGGCAACATACACTGACGGATACAACGACGGACCATCACATGAATTTGTCGTGCCAGGTACATTTTTCATTTATTTTTCAAAATTAGGGCACCCACGACGAACCCATGATGGACCGTCGCATATGCGATGGACCGTCGTCGAGGTCTCGTTGGGTCATTAACCAGCAACCCGACCTGACCCGACTAGACAATTTTAAAAATTTTCAACCTTTAAAACCCCCCACCCTTTCATTTGAACCATTTCTTTCCCTCTTTCTCCCATTCCCTCCCTTTCTAACTTCCTACCTTTCTCATCCTCTTCTCTATCAACTGATCCATATCACTTCCCCAAATCCCAAAATCTCCTTTCTACTGGTCGGAGTCTGCCGCTGTGGTTCTGCTCTTGATAACCAAGTGCCTCACTTGCTTGTTTTTCTCCTCTTCTCAGGTATGTGTCTCTGATCTCTACCCATTCACATTGCATTTTTGTTTTTCAATTACTATTAGCCTATTTCTTTTTGGTGGGTCTTTGTTCTTTGATCCAATTTTGTCTGACTTAGGTTGAGAGTCCTCGAATTGCCTTGTTAAAACTCGAGAAATTGGTGCTTTAGCATTGCTAGTTTTCCAGGTATTTGGGTTAGAATCATGTAGGTTAACATTAAGTAATCCGTTTGAGTCACAGAGGATGATTGTGGCATCCTCAGTTCTGTCACTGAATGACAGAACGAGACCCCGATGATGGACCATTGTACCCACGACGGACCATCATAGGGTCTGTTCCAACACCCCACTATTCATTTTCTCTAAGTGTCCACCAACGGACACATGCGACTGACCATCGTTCCCACAACGGTCCGTCCTGCACAACCGTTTAGGTTGTCAGAGACCCTATTCCAAAGGATCTCCAACTTTCTCTAAGTGTCCACCAACGGACACATGCGACGGACCGTCGTTCCCACGACGGTCCGTCCTGCACAACCATTCTGGTTGTCAGAGACCCTATTCCTAAGGATCTCCAACTTTTTCTAAGTGTCCTCTGACGGACATCTAAGACGGACCGTCATTAACATGACGGCCCGTCCTGCACAACCGTCATGGTTGTCAGAGACCCTTGTCCTAAGGGTCTCCATTTTTTTTAAGTGTCCACTGACGGACATCTACGACGGAGCGTCGTACCCTTGACGGTCCGTCCTGCAAAACCGTCATGACGGTCAGAGACCCTAGTCCTAAGGGTCTCCAACTTTTTCTAAGTGTCCTCTGACGGACATCTACGACGGACCGTCATTACCTCGACGGTCCATCCTGCACAACCGTCATGACGGTCAGAGAACTCTCTCCTAAGGGTCTCCATACTTTTTCTAAGTTCCCCACGATGGACATCTACTATGGACAGTCATTATCACGAAGGTCCGTCCTGCTTATCCATCATAACTGTCAGAGACTTTCCTTCTTGGGTCTCCAAATAAACATCGTTGAAGTAAGACATGACGGACCCCATGACGGTCCATCATACTCACGATGAGCCGTCACCTAGTCCGTCGTGTTTCACTACTACAGAGATGTCATTATAGTAGTGGTCTTATGTGTATTTGTCTCGTTTTTGCTTGTCTTGTTTTCTCCTTCTAGCACTAATAATGATTCTTTACAAGTACTATCTCTAATGGCACAGAAACAAGATCGAGTTTACGCACGTGGGCGTTCAAAGTCTGTCGCCCCGTCTGCCCGGCTAGTTATAGGCTATGATGATGAGTATGATCCCGAGTACGTTCCCCCAGGCACTGCCACTCCAGCACGAGCTGCACGTGCAACCAGAGCTACGCCCAAAAAGATGGCGTCCGACATAGTCACTGCCTCCCAGTCTGATGAGGAGCGCACACTGACCGGCACATCTTCTGGTTCAGCTACACAAAAAGAAGGAGCGTCTGGTTCCCTGGGAGTTTCATGGTCAGAGGAAGCCTCCGGTTCCGCAGAAGTCTCTGCACCCGCCACGGCTGCACAGTCTGCCTTGTCTGATGAGGTTGACAGTCCTGATTCCACTCCAGGCTCACCGACTTGTGTTCTCGCCCCGGTTGCCAACCAGCCCAACCGGTGGTGTGTCGATGGGCAATACCAAGTGTATTCAGACGTTAAGTTTCTAAATGATAAAGGCGTAATGACACGGACCCTTACAATGGAGAGGCGGGTCCTTACGGGAAGTCTCCCCACTATGACAGATATCCACACTCTCTTCACCAGACACCGGCTAGAGTGGACAACTCGTTTTTTGGGCCACTACAGTGAGAAGTTGGTCCGAGAGTCTTACGCCTCTTATGTGGCTACTCTCCGATCACAGATCGATAGGAGGGTTGCCCCCGCCAAATAGGCCCCACTTGAGCACGTCAGAATACGCGGCATACAGGTCGACATCTCCCTGCCATCCATCTGCCGGTATCTGTACGGCGAGGATGTTGATACCACCAGGACCCCTCTCACCATCGAGTTTGACTATCGATGGAAAATTGTTAAAGATGGCCAATTCTTGCGTGAGCCATTGCTGAGAGAGACCACCAAGAGGTGGATGGACCTGCACTTATCTATTGATGGAAAGGGTGCCGACTGGGTAATGGAGCCGAAGGGAGCCATCAGGAAGGCTAACTTGACCTTCATGGCTAAGTTTTTATGGTTGATTGTCCGACACTGCCTCTCCCCCACGGCTGCAGATAATATAGCTACATGGGATCGCGCAGTTCTGATGGCACCGATGATAGCCAGGTTTGAGGTTGACTTCGCTTGGCTTCTACAAGCGGTCATGCACGAGATGGCTTTCAAGGTCACTACTACTTACCCTTTTCCGTGCATGATATTTTCATTATGCAGGTCGCAGGTGTGCCCATCTGGTACATTGATCAGCTCAAGACTCCGCAGGGCACTGTTGATATCGGCCTCATTAGGGATGAGGCCAATGAGTTGGCTCCACGCAGAGGGCCCCGTCCAGAGGTGCCTCCACTTGGTGAGAATCTGGCTGATACTGTAGCGCATGCTCGAACGGCTACGCAGGCTACTTCCGCAACCACTGACACTACCCCAGTCGAGTCTATCCCGGGTAGTAGCACTGCCCCTAGCTCCTCTCGCTCAGCCCCTTTCCCCGCTCTGGTCCTGCTTGCTAGGGTCCAGAAACTAGAGGCTCAGATGGCCACACTTCTACATCACATCCAGCCTTGATGCAGAAGTCTATTGCTGAGGCGGAGGAGCGCTTGGAGCGTAAAATGGCACAGCATACAGAGCGGAAGATCGCTGAGGTTCATCAGCGCCTAGACGCTTTTAAGTTGGGGGTGCTATTTCGGCCAGCCTCTTCGACGGACGTGTCGACCCTTCAGGATGCAGTTGGGAGTCTGCGAGCAGATATTGATATGATCCTAGAGGCTAGGGTGCCTGAGTCTGGGGCCCCTTCTGCAGAGCCTGCTGAGGAAACAGTGTTGGCTGCTTTATTCGCCACTTCTGAGATTCCACCACCTCCCCCTCGAGAGCATGCCAAGAGGCGCAGGTGTCGAGAGGAGGATGAGGCTAGGTCTAGGAATAAGGAGAGCCATGAGATGGAGGCTACGAGGAGAGCCTCGATTACTGATGAGGAGGCGCGTCAGATAAGGGCTGTAGAGTCAGCTGCTAGGGCATGTAGCTCCAGAGATGTGGAGACAGCGGGAGGCACTACTAATAGTGTTGTTGCTGATGAGGACACTACTGAGGGTGTCCAGACTACATAGCTAGTGGGTTTCGGGAAACCGGACCCACCAACTTGCTGATCGCCAGCGCTTTACGCCCCAGGTTTGCTTCACCTACCACTCTCGTATTTCAATTTTTTAATGCATTGGGAACAATTGCATATCTTTTTGTTGGGGGTGGGGTAAATGGAAAGTGAGTGCTAGGATGAATTCTGAGTAGCCCAATTCACGATCATCTTTTGGGGTTTTCTTGCCTGTCTTCTTTTTCCCCAAGAGACTGATTATTTTTATTGTTGAACCGGCATG
This sequence comes from Solanum pennellii, assembly GCF_001406875.1. Lineage (NCBI taxonomy): Eukaryota > Viridiplantae > Streptophyta > Magnoliopsida > Solanales > Solanaceae > Solanum > Solanum pennellii. The sequence goes on along the minus strand of NC_028639.1, from coordinate 36,728,770 downwards.
TCTATATCTTGTGTACATAGTATAACTCTGAAGTATGATGGCTAAAACAAAAAATGATATTCTGATGTAATGAAAATGATGCATGGCTAGGCACAGTAATTGATAAATGTGTGGCTCTAAGCATCACATAGAGATACACCACTGCATGACCTTAAGTCTAAGACTCGAAGTAGGTGTCTGATAATCTGGTAGAGTAATGAGATGTCAAGTGAGTGTGAGGAAAATTTGAATAGTCCACTATTTGTACTGAGCTAGAACTCGCTTGGTTAGTCCTACTAAAAGTAAGATGTAATAGATAATTAGGAAAGGATCATAGTCCCTTGTTCAATATAGACAATTTTTAGCCTAAATAAAAAAAACCGAATGAAATGAATCCCTCTTTGATCCAAATGATTTGACTTAAAATAGACCTTTCTTTTTCACCCCAACTGATCTTTTCTAGGAATAATGTGTTGGCCCTGGTCTCTCCTTGGACATGTGCACCTCAGCTTATGCCAAAAGCATAAGTTGAGGGTGGCTAATGCAGTAAACAACCTTTTCGTGGCCCTGACCCAATTTTGAGTACTGTGTACTTTGACTCATGGCAAAGCCATGAGTTGAGGGTGGCTATTATGAGGATTGCTATGGAAAGTGGGGTTTAAAAAACAAAGAGAGAGAAAGAACAAAAGTAAAGTGACTCAAGAACCAGTTGAAAGAGAAGTGAAATAAAAAATATAATAAATACAAGAAAGAAAAGAAAGAGTCACTTACACAAATGAAGAAAGAAGGGAAAATAGCAAGGTGAAAGAATATAAGAAAAAGGGCGGAATAAAATGATGAAAAGGTAGGACGCTTAACCGATATGTCAAGGAGGGCAAAAAGTCACTAAAGTATACCTAAATATACCCTACCTGACCCTGAGCCTATGTTACAAGCTAACAAAGTCCTATCGTGATCCTAAGAGTTGAATGGCGAACTTAAAGCAGTGAAAATAAGGGCAAGCTTATGGCAATATGTATGAATGAGTTGTGAATTTGTTCTGAGAGTGAGTGTTGAAAAGTAATCCTTATACTCAAACTGAAATCATTGTGTGAAAAATGAGGATGTTGTTTTGAAGTGAGGGCACTAGTTGCAATACCGAAAATATTATCACCTTGGTGAGAAATTAAAGAGGATAGGTGTCAGTGCGTGGTGAGTCTGTATCATGGTCTGGTTCCACATAATTCAAGCCTAATAGTGATAACATGCATAAACATGATGAGACTGATCGAGATTGATAGCCAAATGATTGCGAAAGCTAAAATATGGATACTATTGTACAAAGATTTTGTAGTGAGTCATATTGCGTCGTTTGAGGACAAACAACGAATTTAAGTTGAGGGTGTTGATGTACCGTGGTTTCACGGTATTCTTAATGCTATTTCCTCAAGTTTAGTGTGTGTCCGAAAGCCTTTTTGTATTGATTTTTATGTAAGTTTCTCCTTATTTGCAGGAAATCTGTCCAAAGATGAACGCGGAAGTTTTTGAGCGAGAAATGCATAAGAGACCACCTACGGAGCTTCTGACGGTCCATCGAGCTTCTGACGGTCCGTAAGTGGCATCGTAGTGAGGAGAGAAGTTGCTGAAGGAAGATGGGGAAGCCTAACATAGTGTTGGATTAAGGAAGTCCACGACGGACCGTCATAGCCACGACAATTGTAACGACCTGTTTAGTCGTTTTGAGCAGCAGATTTTATTTCTGGAAAAACTGTGTGAGTCGACGGAACCCACGACGGACCGTCATGGGCACGACGGGCCGTCGAGGGTGTCTCGTTCCAAAAGACTTAGACTTCTGAAA
>NC_028639.1:36726628-36726885 GCF_001406875.1 Solanum pennellii | reverse complement strand
CTAGTCTCTGAACTCTGTGACGGAACAGCAGGACGGACCGTCGAAGGCACGACGGCCCGTCACAGGCTGCGTAATCCCAGGCTGGGTCGGATTTCTGTTAGTTATTTAAGGGGCGTTTCGGACTATTTCCTGCTTTAATTATAAGTTAGAGGGTTAATGTTAATAAGTGTAATTTCTTGGGGGTTAAAAGAGGTAACCTTAAGTTAATTAGTGAATATTATTACCATCTTTATACTTAATTATATGCTAATTAGGGT
>NC_028639.1:36678904-36725146 GCF_001406875.1 Solanum pennellii | reverse complement strand
AGAGAGTAGTCCCAGTACCCAAATTCCAAGAAGTTAAAGTATTATGGAACGGAGACCCTCGATGGACTGTCATTCTTGGAACGGTCCGTCATACCTGTTCGTTGAGGGTAATGAAGAAAGCAGAAGAAGAATTTGTGAAGTATGGGACGACGGAGGCCATGACGGCCCGTCGTGACCACGACGGTCCGTCGACTCAGACACGTTTTGACAGATTTTCGGTATTTAGAATCCTTCTTTTATTAGGTTTTTGTTTTTATTATAAATAGTTCGAAAAACCTCATTTTTGGAGTTAGACTTTTTGATAGTTTGACTTTTTGATGGTTAGACTTTTTGTTAGTTAGACTTTTGGATAATCTTTAGTTCTCTTGTTCAAGTATTGAAGGATTAATTTCAGCAATTGTTACACTTTTTTTGGAATTAATTGTTGGTGCTTGTGGTGATTAATCAAATGAATTTCTGGATTTTATTCTTTCTCATTAAAGTAAGTGCATGAATTCTTATATTAAATATATGAATAGTGTGATTATGACCATGGGTAACTAAATTTCATAACTAGGATTGTGGGAATCATGGGTGAATAATGATGTGAAATCTAACTAAAATAGCAATTCTAGAATAGTCTTGCATGTATTGATAATTCTTTTGCTTAGAAGTCTTTTTAATGGATGGCCAACGTTAGAACTCGCCTTAATGCTACTTGCCGGACAAAGGAGGTAGATAATAGGAAAAGAATTATCAACATAGATTTAGTGTACACTATCTAATAGGCTAGTGTCGATCGGTACGAGGTAATAACTTAGTCAAATATCGAATATAATGCTTAATATGAGGTAAAGGTAAGGGTTAGTATAGCAATACACGTAGCCGAACCAAGGTGCGGAGTAAAATTTTCTAGATGCCGGACCAAGGATTTAGAGATGCATAACTTATCACTTTACATGCAAGATACTAGGAAATAATTGTAATAGTTAGAATTATCAAGTTAGGAACTTGTGGGGAACACTTAAGCCCTAGTTACTTTTTTTAATTGATTAAGCTCCAAGATTTGAATCTGTTAGTTGTTTACTTTAATTTAGTTAATTATTTTCATTAATTTAGAAATAAAAATTCCCCTTTATTGTCTTTTGTTCTCTAGGGAAATAATTGACTAAATGATAGTAATAATAGAATAAAGTTAAGTCTGAACTATTTTTTCCTCGTGGGAACGATCACAACCTCATTAGTTGGGTTCTTTACTTGATACGACCGCTTTCTTCTTATTTGAGAAGTAAGTTTGAGCGTAACAAATGTTAGAATCAAAACATCAAGAAACGACCTTGACGTTCGGAAACTAGCGAAATTGAACTAGTAGACATCCCTATGTTTCATGAAGGTTTGGGAGTGTCATATGAAGTCTAAAACTTGTAAAAAGACTATAAATAGGTAAAATAATGTTTATAGGGTTAAAACGTCTAGTTACGACTCCCTAAGGACAACCCGAAGGATCCTTGAGGAGGACCCAAACATTGGCAAGCAGGCTGCAAAAGCAGCCTGCGTACAACCAAGATGTGGAGGTCACTGCGCGTCGGCTCCCATTACTAAGCAGGAAAAAATTTCCTCGCGATGAGGGGCCTTCACGATGCTCAATGCCTCATATTTCAGAAAAAAGATTTGGAATTGCCCCCGCGACGCACAACCACTTCCGAGATTCGTTCACGTCATTTTTAAGTCAATTTGACTTCACAAAAAGATCCAATTAAGTGAGGGGTAGTTTGGTTAATTTAGGGGGTGACTATATTTTGATTTAGAGTCATTTTTAAGTCATTTTTTCCCACCCAAATCAATTCCCCAAATAATTCCCACTTCTTTCTAAATTCTCTCTCTACTCAACTTCCATTGAAGAGCAACTGGGAGCTTGAAGAAGAAGAAGACCAAGTCTTCAACTTTTCTTCTAAAATTCATGGATAATGTCTTCATTAAGGTATGAATTCTTCACTCTTGGTATTTCTTTACCAAGAGGCCCATTCAAAGTTGATTTTTAAATCTCCCAAAAATCAAGGGTTTTCTCTACAAATGAGTTTTCTTCTTAACTTGAAATTGATGATCAATTATGACGAATTGTGATTGTTTAGGATTTTTTATGAGTATAATAATGGTTAATTTATGTTATTTGATTGATATTTCATTGGATCAATATTCTTACTTAGACTCCATAGATATTGTATCTTCTTTGATAAATTAGTTGAAGATGATGAGGTTATTAGTTGATATATTGGTGTTGATGGTATTGTTTCTTTACGGACAGCCTTGTATCATGTTTTGATTGGGTTTTTTATCTAGTTCTTGAAGATCCCATTGATGACCCCTTTCCCTAACCCTAGTTATGAATTGGAATTATAGATGATTAGGGTTGTTGGGATTGATGATGTTATTGTTTAATTCACTATGAATTGATTATTGTGATTGGATTATTGGATAATTGTGAAGAATTGGGCGTGAGATCTTGAAGGTGATGCTTGGATGTTATTGGTAAGACCTTTATGATTATGAGTTCTTTACTTCAATGATGATGATATTCAAATGGAGTATTATATGTGATTAGATTAAGAATATAATGATATGATAATGTGATGAAATGTAATGATTATGTGAATTGTGAGATCATGTTAAGAGTATGATGATACAAGGTTGAATATGAAACACTTGTGTGCCTTACTATGATATGACTATGATGTGTTGATCTCACTAATGAAGGGTAGTTATGAAAGGAAATTACCATACAATACCTAATGAGCTAATGACATGATATTAAGGGTTTAGTCTCCTATGTCCTATATTAAGCTATGATGATTAAGAATGATTTAAAGACATTTAAAAAGGGACTTTAGCTTAGCACTGAGCGAACTAGTTATGAGAGGTGTCCTTTCCCAACGTGGAAAGTTAGATTCACAATGGTTCTCATGAGATGGAGACTATAATGCAAATATCTCCTAGTTCCTTTATTATGTTTCCTTCATAAGAATACTAGCTAGTGGATCCACCTAAAATGCTATGTTCATGTTTTGGATCTACCTTGGCAAGTAGACCACCTTCTTTCGGTGTAGGGTATAATGATTCCAGATCCATGTTTAGCTCACATGGTCTATTTTCATTAAAGGTGATTGCTCACGAAAGTAAAATGAAAATAATAAAGTGAACACTAACTAGGGTGACTTAAGGGGTTTTACTTAGTATAGGTAGGGGTATGGGACTCTACTTATACATTGCATAAGTTGGCCTTGAGGGGAGTCCTAGGAGGTTGTTCTTATGCATTTATGATACAAATGAAATGTATATGATGACTTTACATGTTAATGGTGCTATATGATGTTAGTTTCATTGATGAACATGCTATTGGTCTAAGTTGCTATATATGATGATGAATTGCATGATATGAAGATATATGAAATGTAGACATTGCTTATGGTCTCTTTCTAGTTTACTTGATTATGTGGGGTTATGGGCCTTCACATGAGCATTGCACTTGTAGGCTTGGGAGGGGATTGTGAGTAAGGATCTTATATGCTATGATGTCATGAACTCCATTGCATGAAATCTTGTTATGACTTTTTGATGAAGCTATTCATGTTGATATGACCTTATGTTGATGATATTTATGTTGACTTTACTATATGATGATGTTAGTCTTGTGTTGGATATGAACTTGTCTTAAGTGATATTATGATCATTGACTTGTATATGCTCTTGTATGTGCATAAAGGTTTCAAAGTCACTTAACATGTTTTAAAGAAATGGTCCCTTTTGTGCATGTCTTCAAATGGTTTATGTGCATATATCCATACTTAGTATATGTGGTTTGTACTATTTCATATTATTTATAATTATACAAATGTGTAGGTTTGGGTCGTTGATGTGCTTATAGGACAATTGCAAGAAGACTTGGACTTTTCCCCAAGTTATTGTTGTGTCCTCAATGGTTGAGGATGGTGACATTTTCCATATTAGTAGGATTGTTATGTCTAAAGATGATTTTTTCTTTCCATCTTAGTAGGATTGTTATGTCTAAAGACGATTGTTTCTTTCCTTAATTCTTGAGACTATTGTTGTAAGCCTATAATGGCATATTGTACTTATGTACGGAATTATGCCCAACTTTGTAATACTCTTTAGATGGTTTAATGTGAGACAAAAGTATTAGACTATTTCTTATGCATTGTTAAAAATGCCTAAACGAGAAGTCTGTGTAAACTTCAATAAGCAAGAAGTCTAGGTAAACTCCATATATGATAAGTGAGAAGTCTAAGAATACTTCACTATGTAAAACTTTTTAAATTTTCTGTATTTTCAACCTATCATATGTTATGACGAATGCTAAGGGCTAGTCCAAGTCCTCTTCCAGGAAGAAGATGTCGGTTACCTCTAGGAGGTGCTCCCTGTCCATGATGGTTAGTATTTGTCGTTAATCTATAGGTTAAGAAAACTCAAATCCCCGAGGACGCTCATTTTGCTTTTTAACAAATTAACTAAGTCGATGAAGCATCTCACTTAGATAGTAGGTCAATATTACCCTTTTCCCTCCTTTTAAAATGGAATTAAAAATAGTTTTATTTTTTTTTAATTCAAGTTAAGTTAATTCACTATTAAGCAAAGAAATTAATTGTCGGTTAACCACATAGTGGCTATTCTAGGTGCTTTCAAAACCTTCCTAGAATATTAATGAGAACCCTCGAACCGCATTAAATGGTTTCTCTAGATTTACTATTTTAATCTATTTAAAGCCCAGTTTTCTTAATTTTTTCCTTAAAAAATAAGTGGTGACTCTATACCAAGTCTAAATAACTATTTTCTAAATAAAACACAATGACGACTCTGCTTAGGATTTGAATGGTTCTAACCTTAAAATTAACTTGTTTGACTATATTTGTTTAATTGTTTGGCTATATGTGCTTATGGTCTCTTTTTCTGTTTTACTTTATTATGTGGGTTATGGGGCTTCACATGAGCATTGTTGGTGAATCCTCAAGTCCGAGGATGATGCCACTTTTCTAGCTTTATTAGTAATGACTATGTCTAAAACAATTGTTATTTCCTTATCCTCTGAGACTTTGTTGGAAGCCTATATGAGGCATATTGTAATAGTGTAAGGTCTATGTCCAAATCTTATACTTATAAGATAGATGGTTATGTGTGAGACAATATTCGACTACTTTAATGAATTGACTATGTTAAATGCGAAGTCTATGTAAACTTCATGTATGACAAACGAGAAGTTTAAGTATACTTCATATGTTAAAGTTTTTAAATTTTCTGAATTTTCTCCATTTATGATATGCCATGATGTATGATAAGGGCTAGTCTAAGACCTCTTAGAGAAGGAAGATGTCGGTTACGTCTAGGGGGTGATCCCCGATCATCACAAACTTTGTATCAGAGCATGAGGTTGAGTAATCTTAGAATTGATGTCTCACTAAACCACATCTATGTAGAGTCTTATTCATAATTGTGAAGCATGTCACACTTATGAATGAGAGGCTATTTAGGAAATTCTCATCTTTTTGGCATTCCTATGTCGTGCCTCAAGACTATTAACTCTATGTGTCCTTTTTCTTCTAACTTTTTTCTTGTGGTTATAAGCTATCACAACTTGAAGGGAAGACACAAGAAGAGTTGAAGAGGAGATTTCTAATGCAGAAGATCCTCCACAAGGCAATTAAGAACCTCCTCAAGAACAAGCTCCTCAAGGTGATCAAGCTCCGGTCAATCCTACGACCATGACGGATGGAGAGATAAGGTCGTATTTTCTAAGTTCACTCAAGCCATGATAACTCAAGCTCAAGCCGTAGCTACTCAAGCTCAATCTATGGCGGCTCAAGCAAACTGGGATGTTGGACACCGTGTGAACTAAAATGCTAGTACTATGGCTTCTGACTTGAGGGACTTCACCAGGATTGTGACGCCCCGAACCTACAAACATGTATAACAAATCAGTAATTCAGTAGGTACCTCTGGCTTTTCGACATTCCTTCTGAGTGCTCTTCGTGGAGGCATGATGATCTAAAAATACACGCAGGCACGAATTAGAAGGAAACTTTTTAGAGATAAACTCTAACTCACAAAAAAGGATATGAAAGAATTGAAGAATTTCCTAAATGTCGCAGCCTCATAATCATAGATGTGGCGCGCTTCACACTGATGACTAAGGCTCTACAGACACGGCTTCATTGACTCCCTAGAACTCTTGAACTCTGTGCTTTAATACCAAGTTTGCCACGCCCGAGCCTATACCCTGGATGTGACCGACACCCAATGACCATTGCTAGTCTTGAGCGAACCCTTAGCCTGACCTACTTATCTCATGGAAGACTTAACTCAACTTAATATTAAGCAAGAACATTTTCATAAAATGCCTAAATAAATATCTTAGCCAAAATGACAATTTAGTCTCAAAATGTCATATTTGAAATAAAAGAGACTCTGCTGAACAATTTGACTATCTTCCTATGAAGCCTCTGTAAATACTAAGATGAATGTTGGGACAAAGCGCACAACATTCTAACAAAGAAACAAGTCTAAAAATATATAAAAAAGATCCTCCAGAATGCAAGAAAGCTCACCAATGACTCTGAGTGCTCAAACTGGATCAACAAGGTGCTGGATGTTGATCCTAGTTACCTGAGTAGGCATCATAAAATGATGCAGGCCAACTGGCATCAATACATTAAATGTACGAGTACGCGAGTTTGAATGCTAAGCAGCGACTTAGGCTAGATGAGAATAATATAAACTTACCTTACCTCTGCTCAACTCAAGAATTACTCAACTCAGAATATATAAGGCAATTAAAGTACATGATATTTATATATATAAAGTTTGTAAAACTCTGTTCATTATAGAAACTGCAATAACAAACTCAACTTGATTTATATATCAAAATGATATAGTTTTGTGGGAGTTTCTCTAACCGACAACCAACACTATGAGCCTAAGTGGTGATACAGCATCTCACCCACGCTACCATAACTATCCTATACTTTACTGTCACATAGAACATCCTCAACCTAGTGGATACACTGGCTGAACTTACGTGATCATCTAAAGAGTATGATCCTTTAATACCCATGATGGCTACATTGTTTACATGGAGACTTGTGTTAATATGAACTCTTATACCCATATCGGTGCTCAATAATACTCCAAAAATATACTTTAGCTCATGCTTTTAAAATAACCTCTTTCCTCTAGGTTGATAATTTGTTCAACCCTTTTTAGCTTTAAAAAGCCCTCTTGGAATCAATGTTCTCTTTTTCTTGTTCAAAACTCTGTTGGGAAATCTTAGTTTCCTCTTAACTTAACATTTATAAACGTTTAGGGAGTATTTAGTTCCCTTATAGCTTTTGAGAAATGAACTCAACTCTTACTCTTTGCTTAACTTGAAACTTAACTCTTAGGGAATACTTAGTTGCCTTATAGCTCTCGGGAATTTAACTCAAATCTTTACTCTTTACTCAACTTTTAGCTTGAGTCTTAAACAAGGTTAAAGTGTTTGCATAAGACTCTTGAAAACATAAGAACTCACTTTGACTTGTTTCTTAACTTTTAGACTTGACTCTTAACTTCCTTGACTTTGATCTTAACTTTCCTTGAATTGGATTATGGATTCAAGGACCATGATCTCATGTTTATGGATGATTTCATGATGTTTATATGTACTTTAGAATGTTGGAATCAACTAGATATTGTAGGTACATAACATAGGAACTTGTAAGAAAAGACGGGAAAAAATGGGATCTTCAGGTGACACTAGTGCTCTGAGAGGTGCGGGGCACCAGATCTTGATGGACAGAGTCTTTCATGAGGGGCTCTGGTTGGTGTGGCTCCCCAGGGCCAATCTGACGAGATTTTCAATTTTTCTTCTCCGATTTTCATCTCTAAACCTTCTAATAATGGATCTTTCCTCGAACACTTAGGATCACTAAAATTCTCAATACCTAATATTTTAGACTCTTAAAACAACCCGGAAACACGAATCAGACAATCAAAAGTATACTACAACTTACCTTACAAGAATTCAATAATTTTTCATCAAGAACTTCAATGTTCCTTATCCAATTTACTCTAATTGCGCTGAATTAAACATATTATTGCGTGGGTGGAAGAACCCAGCACAGAAAGATCTCACATACCTAAAAGGATCACCCCTGATGAAACTCATTCAACGATCTTGGCGAAATCTTTTCTCTTTTCTCTTTTCTCCTTCTTCTCTTCTCTTTTCTTCCAAGCCCTAAGTATACTCAATCTTCTAAAAACTAACTTAAGGCTTAATTTTACCCCTAATAAACACTTATAACAAATTAGAAAACATTAGGGTGAAAAGACTACTTTACCCTTACTAAAATTCGGTTTGGAATTTCCTCAATCCAACAACCCAACTGCCGATAGGCATATCTCCCTCATAGTAAATCAAAATTATGCAAACTTAGGGTCGTTGAAAAGATATCTTCAAGGGCTTTCCAACCATATATAGAACAGACCCTAACTCATCCTTAGATAGAAGTTATGGCCATTTGAAAATGACCAAACACTTACTTTTACACTTGGGAAATTTTCTAGATTTCTCCTATTCTTTCCTAAAATAATTATTTTTAGTTTCTATGTTTAATCATAGCTAATTCGATTTACAATATATAACAAGGATGAACCCTCCAATGTTCTTTGGGTGTAAAGTGAATGAAGACACCAAAGACTTTCTTGGTGAGGTCTACAAGATCTTGTATGCTATAGGAGTGAGTTAAAATGAGAAGCCGAGTCAGCCGCTTATCAACTCAAGGATGTGGATCAAACTTGGTATACTCAGTGGAGAAACAATAGGGCTTTGAGAGTGGGTCCCATAAGTTGGAAGTCTTTAGGAGGACATTTATTGATAGTTCTTCGCAAGCAAGAAAAGAGAGGTATAAGTGGAAGAGTTCATCAACTTTCGTCAAGGAGGTATGAGTGTGCTAGAATACTCTTTGAAATTCACTAAGTTGTCTAAGTATGCCTCTTCTTTAGTGTCCAATCCTAGAGATGAAATGAACTATTTTGTGATGAGTGTGTCCTATGATCTTGTGGAAGAGTGTCGTTTGGCGATGCTTCATCAAAACATGGATATTTCTCGTTTGATGGTGAACGCTCAACAAGTTGAGGAGAGTAGGCTTAAGAGAAAGATTAGGGATGCTAGGAAGACTAGGTCTTATGAAGGAGGTACTTCTAAGGGTAAGTTGGATATTCAAGACAAGTCTAAGTTCAAGAAGTGGTTCTCCATCCAAGTTCCTTATAATTCCCCCAAAGGTATTAAGGATAAGGTGTCTTACCCTAGATATCTAAGGGGAAGAGGTGGTGATTTACCAAGTGAGAAACCCATTTGTGAAAAATGTGGTAAGAAGCATGTGGGTGAATGTCTAATTGGGACGGATAATTGCTTTGATTGTGGAAAGAGTGGCCATAAAGTGAGTGATTGTCCCATGCTTAAGGCTAAGGGGAGGGAGAGTAATCAAGAACAAGCAAGCGGTCCTAGTTCCGATGCTCCTAAGAAGAACCTCTTCTATGCTCTCCTCTCTAGGGTGATCAAGAGGATTCTCCCGATATTTTCGCGGGTATGTTATGAGTCTTTTCCATTGATTTCTATGCTTTACTAGATCCCGGTGCCACTTTATCTTTTGTAACTCCTTTAGTGGCGATGAAGTTTGATGTGTTACCCGATGTCTTAATTGAGTGGGTGACTCCGTTGTTGCTAAAAGATTCTTTAGGAGTTGTCCATATTATTATCCAATAGAGTTACATTGGTCGATTTGGTAGAAATTGATATGTTGGACTTTGATGTCATATTGGGATGGATTGTTACATGTTTGTTTTGCTTCTATTGATTGTAGAACAAGGGTAGTTAAGTTCCAATTTTCTAATGAACCCGTCTTAGAATGGATGGGGGGAAACTCAATCCCTAGAGTTCAAATCATTTCGTGTCTAAAAGCTTGTAAGATGATTTATAAGGGATGTCCCTATCATATTGTGAGGGTAAAAGACCTAGAATCTGAGACCCCTCCTTCAGAGTTGGTCGCCGTAGCAAAGGATTTTCCTGAAGTCTTTACCGATGACTTACCTGGAAATTCCTTCCAAATGGATAATAAAATTTAGGCATAGATTTGTTTTCAGATACAAAACCTATTTCAATTCCTCCTTATTGGATGACTCTCACCGAGTTTAAAGAGTTGAAGTCTCAACTCAAAGATTTGCTTGACAAGGGTTTTATTTAACCAAACATTTTTTCATGGGGCACTCCGTATTATTTGTGAAAAATAAAGATGGGTCTCTTAGAATGTGTATAGACCACCGACAATTGAACAAGGTCACCATAAAGAATAGGTATCCTCTCCCTGAGATTGATGATTTATTATATCAACTCCAAGGAGCGAGTAACTTTTTGAAAGTTTATTTAAGGTTGCGATATCACCAACTTAGGATGAGTGGTGAAGACATACCCAAAACGGCTTTCCGAACTAGGTATGATTATTATGACTTCATAGTCATGTCTTATGGTCTAACTAATGCCCCCCAACGACTTTTTGGATCTTATGAATAGGGTGTTCCGAAATTATCTTGATTCTTTTGTAATTGACTTCATTGTAGATATCTTGGTATATTCTAAGAGTGAGGATGAGCATATGGACCATTTGAGGGTTGTATTGCAAGTCCTCAAGGAATATCAACTCTTTGATAAATATAGTAAGTACGAATTTTTATTGAGAGTGGTTTCTTTTCTTGGTCACATTATTTCAAATGAGGGGTATAGAGTTCGTTCCAAAGAAAACAAAAGCGGTTAAGAATTGGCCTAGACCTTTGACCCTAACCCACATTCGAATTTTCTTGGGTTTAGCCGGGTATTATAGGAGATTTTTTTAATGGGTCTGTATAAATTGCTTCTCCTTTGAAAACTTTAACCCAAAAGAAATTTAAGTTTGCGTGTTCGGAAGCTTGTGAAAGAAGCTTCCAAGAGTTTAAAGATAAATTTACCTCTGCTCTAGTGTTGACCTTACCAGAGGGTACTAAAGGGTTTAATAGTATATTGTGACGCTTCTCGAGTAGGTTTGGGTTGTGACCTCATGCAACATGTTAAGGTGATAGCTTATGCCTCTAAGCAACTCAAGGTGCATGAGAAGAACTATCTAACTCATGACCTTGAATTAGCGGCCATAGCTTTTTCTTTGAAAGTATGGAGGCATTACCTATATGGTGTCCATCTTGATGTATTTACCGATCACAAGAGTCTTCAATATGTGTTCACTCAAAAGGATTTGAATCTCTAACAAAGAAGGTGGTTGGAACTTTTGAAGGATTACGACATGAGTGTTCTCTACCACCCCGGCAAGGACAATGTAGCTGTGGATGCTCTAAGTCGAATGACTATTGATAGTTTGGCTCATGTTGAAGAAGATATGAAAGAGCTAGTGAAAGATGTTCATAGATTGGCCCGGTTGGGTATTCAGTTCGAAGATTCTCCAAAAGAGGGTTTCATAGTTCATCATAACTCCAAGTCGTCTTTGGTGGTTAAAGTCTAAGCAAAATCTAGACCCTCTATTGATGGATTTGAAAGAATTGGTTTTTAACAAGCTCAATGAGTCATTCTCCCAAAGAGGGGTGATGGGGTACTTAAGTACCAAGGTAAATTATGTGTACCTGATGTAGATGACTTGAGAAGAAAAATTTAGGAAGAAGCTCATGGTTCCCAATATTGCATTCACCTGGGTGACACCAAAATGTATTGTAATCTTCAAGAGGTCTATTGGTGGGATGGTTTGAAGAGGGATATAGAGGAGTTTGTGGCTAAATGTCCTAATTGTCAACAATTCAAGGTCGAGCATCAAAGACCGAGAGGGTTAACTTAAGTGATGGATGTCCCTACATGGAAGTGGGAAGATATCAATACGGATTTCGTAGTGGGTTTACCTCAGATTCGTAGGCAAAATGATTCCATATGGGTTACTGTTGATAGATTGACGAAATCTTTCCACTTTATTCCTGTCAAATCTACTTATTCAGTGAAGGACTATGTTTGGTTGTACCTTAATGAGATTGTGAGTTTGCATGGGATCCATTTTTCCATCATCTCGGATAGAGGAGACCAATTCACTTCTCGTTTTTAGAGTTCTTTCCATTAGGGGTTAGGTAGTCAAGTGAAACTTAGTACCGCTTTTCATCCTCAAACGGATGGTCAAGCGGAATGTACCATCCAAACCCTAGAGGATATGTTGAGGGCTTGTGTTATTGACTTCTAGGGTGATTGGGACGATCAGCTGCCGTTGATAGAGTTCTCCTCAATAATAGTTACCATTCAAGTATTTCTACGGAACCTTTTGAAGCACTATATGGTAGGAGATGTAGGTCTCCGGTTGGGTGGTTTGAGGTAGGATAGTTTTTACTTCTTGGTCCCGATATAGTCTATGAGGCTATGGAAAAAATTTGAACAATAAGGGATAGGTTGAAAACAACGTATAGCCGGCAAAAATATTATGCCGATAATAGAAAAAGATACCTTGAGTTTGAAATAGGTTATTGGGACTACTTAAAGATTTCACCCATGAAAGGGTGATGAGATTTGGTAAAAAGGGGAAGCTTTAATCCCTGGTATGTGGGTCTAAATGAGATTTTGAAATGGGTCGGGAAAGTTTCTTGTGAGTTCAAGTTACCAAGTGAATTAGCCCCGATTCACCCAGTATCATGTCTCTATGCTCAAGAAATGTACAGACGACCCGGTGTTTATTCTCCTTATTGAAGGTTAGGGGTGAATGAGAACCTTTCTTATGAAGAGGTTCCTGTTGAGATCCTAATCGTCAAGTCAAAAAGTTGAGGAACAAAGAAGTTTCTTCCGTAAAAGTCCTATGGAGAAACCATCCAGTTGAGGGTGCAACATGGGAGGTAGATGCCGACATGAAGTCCCGCTACCCACATCTCTTTCCTCTTATTCCTATTCAAAGTTGAGGTTAGTAGTTCCACTTGAAAATAAAATAATTAATAATGTGAATTTGACTTGTTTTTCTAAGTATGTGCATATCTTTGTAAATGATTATGATGAAAATGAGTTTTAAGAAAAATTCTCTCAGGTTTAACTTGATCTAATATGTTATGTGTATAGTTGTTTTCATGAAAATTGTAGTGAGCATGTTAATTCCATGTTAACTTTTGATGTTCACGTTGAGCTCATGTTGATATTGAGAAGGTAGTTCCTCATTATGTGATATGAAATGTTGAACTCTTATATATGGTAAATTGTGAATTGAGTTGCTTTGTGTAATGCCATGATTATGTGTTGAGTGGAGTTGTTAAGTATTTAGGTGTCATTCGGGGACGAATTTTCCTAAGGGGGGAATAATATAACAGTCAGGAAGTTCCATGACTTAGCCTAAAACCTCACTTGATGAACTAAGCCTTAAAACAGGGTTTCTAATCTTAAAGAAAGGTAATAATCTTAATTAGGAAGGGTTAAAATCAAAACGTCAAGAAACGACCACGACGTCAAGATATTTGTGAAAGATGAGCTAGTGTGCTTGGTGTGTTTCAAGGGGTTTAAAGAGTCAAACTGAAATCAAATTTGGTGAAAAGGTTTAGAATACATATTAGAACGTCTTTATGGTAGAAACGTACGGGTACGACTCCCCAAGGACCACCTTAAGGGTCTTTGAGAAGGACCCTACATTTGACCCCAAAAACTCTCAAATGGCAGTGTGCCATTAACGAAGCAAATGATGAGCCGTCGAAGGGAAAATGGCCCGTTGATGGTGCTCATGTATTGATAATTAGCCAAATAAAAAATGGCCCAAGAAACTAGTCTCTTACCAAAACCATGATGACCAGTACGGTCCGTGGTTTGGTTTACAGGCCGTAGACGCAACGGAACCCCACTTCACTGCCAAGTTTCCGTTGAGTTAAGGGTAATTATTTAATTAATTATTACGGGTTTAGGGGTGGTTAAATTAGTTAGTTAGGGACTATGAAATGATTATAGCACATTAAACTAACCTAACACCTCATAATTTCCCAAATCCAAATAACTCCCACTTCTCTCACTACCCACAGACCCCCATTAAAGACCAAGGTTCAAGATTCATTAAGGCTTCAAGACAAAGTCTTTATTCTACAACTATCTAAGAATTAACAAGGTATGTAAGCTATTCACTCTTGGGACTCCTTTTCCCAAGAGGTTATTCAAAGTTTGGTTTTCAAAGATGTCTAAAATTATTTTTTTCATCCAATTTCATGGGTTATCTTTCAAATTGATTTAATGTTGTATTGCTTTGGTTTATATTGATAGATTAATGTTTGTTTATTGGTGGATTGTTGTAGTTCCTTAGGCTTTGGCCTAGTTTCTATAAAAGATCCATGAATGACCCTTTTTGCCTAACCCTAACTATGAATTAGGTTGATAGATGATTAGAGATGTTGGAATTGGATATTTTATTGCTTAATTTACTATTATATGATGGTGGTGATTGAATTATTGGATGAATGTGGTGAAATTGAGGGTGAGATCTTTAAGGAGATTCTTGGAAGCCATTGGTAAGACTTTTAGTATTATGATTTCTCTACTTTAATTATGTTGGTCTATTCTTATTGAGGATGTTCAATTGAAGTATGATTATGTGAATAGAGTAGGAAGATGATGCTATGACGAATATGATGACATGTAATGAATATGTTGAATTTCAAATCTTGATAGGGGTATGATAATGCAAGGTTGAAAGTGATTCTATTGTGTACTTATTATTATGACTATGATGTGATGATCTCACTAATGTTGGGTTGTGATGAAAGAAAGTTCTCATTCTAAACCTAAAGAACTATGATCATGATTATACAAGGGATTAGTCTTCTAAGGCCTATCTTGTAAACTAATGTTAAGGATGACTTAAAGAAATTTCAAAAAGGGACTTTAGCTTAGCACCGAGTAGACTATATATGAGAGGTGTTCGTTCCCAAGAGGGAAGGTAGGTTCACTAATGTTTTCATGAAATGGGACTACCATGCAATGTGCATAAATGAGTTTCTAGCAAATATCCTAGTTCCATAACTATGTGCCCCCATAGGAAAACTAGCTAGTGGATCAACCTAGAATGCAATGTTCATGTATAGTTTTACCTTGGCAAGTAGATCACCTTCTTTCGTTGTAAGGTTTTATAACATCGGATTCCATGTTTAGCTCACATGGTCTATTGTCGGTTAAGGTGAATGTTCCAAAAGTAAAATGAATGAATGAAAGTAATAAATATGGACACTAACTAGGGTTACTTAAGGGGTTTCACTTAGTGTAAGGAAGGGTATGAGACTTTACCTATGTATTGCACAAGTTGGCTTTGAGGGGAGTCCTAGGAGGATGTTCTTAGGCATTTATGTTATGAATAAAATGCATATATGTTGGTTCTATATAATGTTTCTCTTATATGATGTTGGTTTCATTTGCTGAACATGATATTGGTCTAAATTGCTATATATGAAGATGACTACACATGATATGATTTTATATGAGTAAACGGCATTTCTTATGGTCTCTAGTTTACTGTATTATGTGGGATTATGGGGATTCACATGAGCATTGCATTTGTAGGCTTGGGTTGGGATTGTGAGTAAAGGTTTTGTGTGTTTTGATGATATGAACTCTAGAACATGAAATGTTGATATGACTTCAATATGATGTTATCCGTGTGTATGAATATGAACATGTCTTAGTGATTTTGTGATTATTGACTTGTATATGCTCTTGTGTGTGCATAAAGGCTTTCAAAGTAACATGGCATGCTTTTGAACAGAATGACCCTTTGTGCATGTTTTCAATGGTTTTAATTGCATATGTTTCAATACTTAGTACATGTGGTTTGTAATAACCCATATTCTCTCTATATCTACAAATATGTAGGTACTGGCGATTGAAGAGCATTCAAGGCCATTTGCAAGTAAGACTTGGATCTTTTCTCAAGTTGTTGGTGAGTCCTCAAGTCCGAGTATGATGCCACTTTTATAGCTTATTAGTATTGACTATGTCTAGGACAATTGTTCTTTCCTAATCCTTTAAGACGTTGTTGGAAGCCTATATGAGGCATATTGTGATAGTGTAAGGGCTATGCAAAAATCTTATACTTCTATAATAGATGGTTATGTGTGAGACAATATTAGACTACTTTAATGAATTGACTATCTCAAACGAGAAGCCTATGTAAACTTCATGAATGAAAAGTTTATATAAACTTTATATATGATAAACGAGAAGTCTAGGTATACTTTATATGTAAAAGTTTTAAAATTTTCCGCATTTTCTCTACCTATGATATGCCATGATGTATGCTAAGGGCTAGTCTAAGGCCTCTTCGAGGATGAAGACGTCGGTTGCATCAGGGGGTGCTTCCTGGTTATGACAAGTGTGGAGTTCCAGGTGTTGGACATCGACACTAGTTACAACCTGCTTTTGCGAAGGTCGTTCATCCACATGGCTGGGGATGTGCCTTCCACCCTTCACCAACTAATGAATTTTTTTTGGAATGAGCAGGGGTTGTGTATTTATAGTAAGGGAAGCGAATTTAATGGGCATTCACTGATCGTTGATGAAGTTTCCTGAGGCTGTGATTTGTACACTGTGGAACTTGTAAATGCCACCGGTGATGATTTGGCTCCACAACCCCTTATGACTTATTTATACAAAATGATTGCTATTGTGATGCTTCAGAGCAGTTTCAAACCATGTGTTGGATTGGGAAAGAATTTCTAGGGAATTGTCGAGCCTATCCAAGTTCCCCCCAAAGGTACAAAGTTTGGTTTAGGGTACGTCTCTAGGGATAAGAAGAAGAAATGAAAAGCAAGCATGTTGATCAAGCATTGTCCATGCCAATTCCTCATCTGTACCAATCATTTCCAGTTCGAGAATATGCCGACGATGATAGGCTTGGGGAAGGAGTCTGGGGCCTTTTTGAAGAAATTGATGCGGTCATAGAGGATCAGGTTGAGACATTTGACATCTGTGATGCCGAGCCAGGGGAGCAATTGCAGAACTGGACCTTCACACCACTTTTGATCCCCCTGACATCTTGGTAGAAGGGACATATACTTATGCTTGTTTTGAAAATCGGTGGAAGTCTAAAAGAGGCCCGAGACCCACCAATTTTATAGTTTTTTATTGTTTGAGTTTCTAAATTACCTTGTGATGTTTTAAACGTCAAAATGTCCCTTAGCCATGGCCAAAGTTTGCGATTGTTTTGCAATTTGAATGAAATCCTCTTTTGTAAAAATTTGTTTGTTTACTTATTTGTTGTGTTTTACTTTCCTGACTTTTTCTATTTATGATTTCAGTAATATTAATTTGAAACCTACCAATGTCATGTCATGTCATGAGCCGAAGAAACAAAATGAGGTAGGTGATGACTAGTGTGAAGAATATGAAAGAGAAGATGAAGTACGGAATATGTTGCCGAAAAGTTTCTACAGTTTGAGAATCAACACAAGCCAGACATAGAAAAAATTGAGACTGTGAATCTTGGAGATGAGGAGTGCATCAAAGAAGTCAGAATCAGTGTCCATTTGACCAAAACTCAAAGAAGGGACCCGATTCGTTTGCTTAGAGAATATAAGATGTATTTGTCTGAGTACAAATGTGGTGTCCCACAAATTGCTGATTTATCCAGCATTCAGTCCAATAAAACAAAAGAATCGGAAGTTCAATCCTAAATTAAGTTTAAAGATCAAAAAAGAGATTATCAAACAGATCGAGTCTCAAATAGTGAAAGTGACGTAGTATCCGACTTGGTTGGCCAATGTTGTCCCGGTCGCCAAGAAAGATGGAAAAATCAGAATTTGTGTTGACTAAGAAATCTCAATAAAGCAAGAGCAAAGGATAATTTTCCTTTCCCAAACATTAACATTGTAATTGATAACTGTGATAAACATGAAATGCAATCATTTGTAGATTGTTACATGGGTTATTACTATATCCTAATGGATGAAGAAGAAGCAGACAAGCAACCTTCATCATGCCTTGGGGTGTATATCATTATAGGGTGAGTCCATTTTGTCTCAAGAATGTCGGTGCTACCTATATGAGAGCTATAACGACCATCATTCATGACATGATTCACAAAGAGATTGAGGTGTATGTAGATTACATTATAATTAAGTCTCGCAAGGGTTCGAACCACTTAACTCATTTAAGGAAGTAATTTGATCTTTTGCGTCAATACAACTTGAAGTTAAATTCTGCCAAATGTGCTTTTGGGGTGCCAGCTGGCAAGCTGTTGGGATTTATAGTGAGCATAAGGGGCATTGAGCTTGACACTTCCAAGATCAAGGCAATTCAAGAGTTACTTCCTTCGAAGACGAAAAGGGAAGTGATGAATTTTTTCGGGAAGGTTGAACTATATTAGTCGGTTTATAGCTCAATACACCGTGTTGTGTGATCCTATCTTCAAGTTATTAAAAAAAGATCCTCTGACCAAATGGACTGGAGAATGTGAGACTGCTTTTGATACCATCAAGAATTATTCGTCCAATCTACCGGTGTTGGTTCCTCCTCGAGAAGGGAGTCCATTGTAGTTATATTTGTCTGTCTCGGATAACGCATTTGGGTGCATGCTTGGTCAACATGAAGAGACTGGGAAGAAAGAGTAAGTCATTTATTACCTAAGCAAGAAATTCACTCCATGCGAGGCTCGTTATACTTTTTTGTATAGAATGTGTTGTGCTTTGACTTGGATTGTTTAGAAGTTGAGACATTATTTGTCCTCTTATACCACATACCTCATTTACAGAATGGATCCGTTGAAGTATATTTTCCAGAATGCAATGTCGATCGGAAAGTTGGATAAATGGAAAATGCTTATAAGTGATTTGATATTATGTATGTGACCCACAAGGCTATAAAAGCACAAGTCT
This sequence comes from Solanum pennellii, assembly GCF_001406875.1. NCBI lineage: Eukaryota > Viridiplantae > Streptophyta > Magnoliopsida > Solanales > Solanaceae > Solanum > Solanum pennellii. The sequence continues at coordinate 36,706,228 of NC_028639.1, read as the reverse complement.
TAGCTGATCATCTTGCGGAAAATTCGATCGATGAAGAGTATGAATCGCTCAAGACTTATTTCCCAGATGAAGAGGTATCATTTGTGGGTGAAGATATTTCTGAAGCATACCCTAGTTGGAGACTATTCTTTGATGGAGCGGTGAATCACTAAGGAAAGCTATCGTAGTGATCTTAGTGTCAGAATCTTGTCAACTATATCCTATGGCGGCCATCTTCGATTTGATTGCACAAATAATATGGCAGAATACGAAGCTTTTTCCTTGGTTTGAAAATGCCCATCGAAGTGAATGTTCATGAGCTTCTGGTTATTGTAGATTCAGACGTGATGATTCATCAGGTTCAAGGAGAACTGTCCGTGAAGAACCCAAAGATCACACCGTGCATGCAGTATATACAAAAGTGTGCAGGAGATTCCGCAAGATTGAGTTCTGACATACTCCCAGAACACATAATGAGTTGGCTGATGATCTTGCCACCATCGCCTCAATGATTAAACATCCAAATACAGATTATATTGATCCTCTGGATAGAGGTAAAGGAGCAACCAATCCATTGTTCACATGTTGAAGAAGAACAAGACGGTCTGCCATGGTATTTTTATATAAAGAATTATTTAGTGACCGGGACTTATCCTGAAAATGCAACATTCAACCAGAAAAAGTATATACGTCGTATGACCCTCAATTTCTTTCTTAATGGGGAAATCCTTTATAGGAGGACTATAGATTTAGGTCTTCTCAAATGTTTTGGTGTTGCTAAAGCTACAAAAATTCTTGATCAAATACATGTTGGAGTTTGCGGTACGCACATGGACTCACTCTAGCAAGGAAGATCCTTCAAGATGGTTAGTTCTGGATGACTATATAGCACGATTTTCGCAAATTCATGCAGAAATTTCATAAATGTTAAGTGCATGGTGATCTAATTCGAGTGCCGCCTCACGAACTCAATGCTATAAGTTCTCCTTTGCCATTTGTAGCATGGGCATGGATGTCATTACTCCAAAAGAGTCTGCCACCTCTAACGAACACAAATTCATTTTGGTTACCATTGACTACTTCACCAAGTAGGTAGAAGCAGCTTCCTATAAGTCGGTAACCAAGAAAGTAGTAGTTGATTTTGTTTGCAACAATCTGATATGTAGGTTTGGAGTACCAGAATCCATTATTATTGATAATGGTGCTAATCTCAATAGTCATTTGATGAGAGATATATGTGAGCTGTTTAAAATTACTCATCGAAACTCTACCGCTTACAGTCCTTAAGTGAATAGAGATGTAGAGGCCGCCAATAAAAACATAAAGAAGATTTTTTAGGAAAATGATTGACAATCACCGAGGTTGGCATGTGATGTTTCCACATGCTTTGTTGGGATACCGAACGACTATCAGAACGTCGATTGAAGCTACTTCATACTTGTTAGTGCACGGAACAGAAGCAGTCATACCTGCTGAAGTTGAAATACCATCCTTGAGAATCATCCAAGAAATTGAATGTGAATAACATTATTTCATTCAGTTTCCAACGACATAAAGTCCATGATGAACGTGCAACTATATTTTGAGACGGAATAAATGAAAACCCCAAGGAAAGACATTTTCTTTTTTTCCGTCAATTAAGGATATTTGAAAGACATTATCTACATCGTTTATCAGACATGATAATATCAATACCCGGAGGGTCATTTTATTTGTATTGTCTATTGAGATGGTACACTACCCGGAGGGTTATTTTTACTGTATTGTCAATTAAGACGATATCATCATCCAGAAGGTGCCTAGAAGATCACTATGTTGTTCAATAAAGAACTATATTCGTTTGGTACCAGGGATGACATCAAGAGAAAGAATTCATGCATAGCAAGAGAAATAAGTCATGCATCGCGGGAAAGAGATGTCATGCATCGCGGGGAAAGAGACTCATGTATTGCAAGAGAACAAAGTCATGCATCGTAGGAAAGAGATTCATGCATTGCAAGAGAAAGATTCAAGCATCATAGCAAGAGGAAGGATTCACACATAGCAAGAGAACAAAGTCATGTATTGCGGGAAAGAGATTCTTCCATTGCAAGAGAAAGAGTCATGCATAGCAAGAGGAAGGATTCACGCATAGCAAGAGAACAAAGTTATGCATCGCGGGAAATAGATTCATGTATCAAGCGAAGAGATTCATGCATCATGATAAAATGTCATGTATCGCGGGAAAGAGATTCATGTGTTGCAAAAGAAGGAAGTCATGCATCGTGAGAGAAACATTTACCCATCACGAGAAGAAAACGTCAAGAGAATCATCAAAGATGACATCGAGAGAATCATCAACATATTACATCAGTATTTTATTACCTTGACATCAAACGAAGATTACATTGAAGATTATATTGCAATTATAAGACATAAGCTTATTTGCTTTACGTCAAACCCAATGGAGTTAATGTCAAATGTTAAAGGAGAGCAATTAATAATCAACATGGTAAAAGACATTGTCTCCCATTTGAAATGCATTTTTTATGCGATGAGCCTTATCTCAGTCTCTATCAAGACCATTCGGAAGGATGAATTCTCCAAAAGAAACCACAGGTGCGGATGACATCAAAAAAGAATGTAGCACAACGTGGAACTTTTCTTAGCAGCGAACTTGGACATAGTATATTGAGGAGTGTCAAACTCTTAGGACGCGAGCAGAGGAGCGACTTACACCACAATCAAACAACACCCCTATCAGATTGCATGTGGGTATTTTCTTTAGATTTCTTGGTTTCATTTTTGTGTCCGGAAATGTTGGTCTTCACCGGAAGTAACTTTCCAATCCGAGTGACAGTGCACCAAGAGCTTTGGAAATTATGCCCGTGTAAGTTCTTATTTATGGGTGTGAAGCATGCCGCATTCATGGCTAAGAGGTTGCAAGCCTCCTTTTCATACTCGACTTACTTTGTAACTTGTCCAAAATCAAAGGTTATGTAGCATAATATATTCCCTTTTCAATCGTTCAAGTTGAACTACAACCTGATTCCCTAAGTTGAGGGATATTTAGAAAAAATCAATGTAGAAAACTCGACCGTATTCCATCATTCACTCTTGAATCTTATTCTCGAGCATTTCGGTTCCTACATCATTCGATATTGGGGTGGCTTTAAATTCTTTCAAAATTGTGTGTCAAATCGAGTAGATCGTGGCCTGAACTCTCATATATCCTGAGATATGTAGGAACCCATTTCCGGGTTCTTCCATAATTCCTAGTAAGTTCGTACCAAATTCCTTTCCTAGAGATGAATTTGTGCTTGGTGAAAATTAGCTTGGTCAATTTCATTTTCCTCGAATTTCTTGCATTAATCCAAGTGAAATGAGGGACAATTGTTGACACCAAATTTTTACCCTCTCTGATATAAATTAATCTTCGAGTTTCTTTAATTCCAAATTATTGAAAATAATTGTGTTTATATATTCAAATATTTTTCAAGTTAATTTTAGTCATTTTATGATTTTTGAACAATAAATACATTTTTATATAATTAGTATATTTTATAAATATTTTAAAATTGCATCAAAAAGATTTTAATTTTACACAAGTATCCTACTAGTTAGTTTAGCTATAAAATAAATTATATCTTTAATTACTTAGTTTACTGTTAAATTGATTATTTTACTTCGTTAAAGTTAATCGAGGCGAAGGGTGGCAGCTGGTCCAGAACCGGGATTGCCAGACCTGTATTGAGCGGAACCGGCACAGAATCGGGAACCACCACCCCGAACCGGTACCGGTATTTTCGGTATTTATACCTGTACCCATCCCGGTCAGCCAGTGAACCGGTACGAAACCGGACCGGATTCCGGGACTGGGCGGGATTTAATTTTTTTTAAAAATTATTTAAATCAATTAAGAATTAAAAAATAAAAAACTATTGTTTTAAAGTTAAAAAATTATATTTTTCAAACTTTTAAAGTTAATTATTTATACTTTATAACTTCAAAGTTTGAAAGTTTGTAAAACCTTAAAGTTTAATGTTTGAAAGTTTGTAAAATTCAAACTTTAAAATTATAAATAAATAATTTAAATATTAGTTAGAAACTTTGAATATAATTTATATTATATAAATTTAAAATTTAGTTTAAAATTTTAACTTTAAAAGTTTGAAAATTTAAAATTCAAACTTTGAGGTTATAAAAATTTAAATTTCAAACTTTAAAAACTATAAAAGTTTAAATTTCACAATAATAAAAATTAAATTTAAGACAATAATAAAAAAAAATTAATGCGAATAGCCTAGACTTTTATTAATATTTATTTGATAGTACAATTTGATCTACAAAAATATTAGTAGAGTATTAAAAGATCTAATCTACATAGCCACCTTCTCGGAAGGGTTCTGTTTGAATTAGATCTCGAATTATCATACTCATACTAATAGACAATTAAACATTTAAATTTAATAGTCGGTGCTACGATAGAGATCTTTTCTTAAATCATTTACCATTTCTATAGAAACATGATCGGGAATTGGTTGAATATATAAATTCTCCATTTCTTCAATGTCGTCATCACTATAATCTTGCATTATTTCATCAACATCACTTTGAAATTTGATCGGTAGTGGTTCACGACCCAAATTTCTTCTCCCGGCATTAATCCAATCTCTAAATAATACTGATATCTCCAAGCTATCTGCTGCTAGTGAATGCCTATGCTCTCCATTTTGAAACCTTGTTGCACTAAAAACGCCTTCCGAAGATACTGAAGATGCTTGAATGGCTCATACATCTCGAGCCATCGTTTGAAGTTTTCGAAATCCTTTCCCGCGATTTCTCTACCATGCTAGAACATCGTCAGTCGGTTCTGTATTTAGATTAACATATGCATCAAAATCATTTCTATTATTGTGAGAAAGATCAAGATAAGAATCTAAATTATCATCAATATTATCTTCATTAAGTCTACTCCTAGAAATTTCAGGTTCTTGATTACTCGATACATTTATATTAGAATTATATAGGTCATCAATTTTCTAGCTTCAATTTTTATGTTATCTTTAACTTCTTGACAGCTAGAAATTTCATCTTTGTCACTATTAATATCCAAGTTAAAATATATTTTATCAACCATCTTAGATACACCTACATCTTTGTAATGAGGGTTTAACAAACAAGTGGTTAAATAAATTTGAAGAAAAGGAATAAAATATTTTTTTAATTTTTCAATCATTTTGTTAATAGTTTATTCAAATCTTTGTTTATTTTTAAATTTATAAAATTTAGAAGAAATCATACAAATATTGGGTAAAACAGTGCAAAATTGATGGATAATAAAGTGCAGATATTCTTTTGGTAGTTAAGTAAAAATATTTTAGAAAATCTATGAGTTCATTTATGTCATGTCAATCACTATCATCGAGTCTATATGAGATATTTGAATTATGAGCATTCCAAATAATTTGTAAGGGTTTTCTATATTCATAAGCGACTACAAGCATTTCATATAAAGAATTCCATCTAGTAGACATTGTTTTTGGAATTTTTCTAGGTGGAAGATTATATTCAAGACAACGATTTTGAAAATCTCTATGCCATGCATTTTCAACTTTCGTGCAACCATTATCATACATTTGTATATCATCTCTAACAATCAAATTATATATGTGTGCAGCACACCTAATATGATAATCATTACCATAAACAAGGCAAAGAGAAGGTTTTAGCAATTGAACAACAACTGTATTATTTGTACCATTATCTAAGGTGATACTACTTATTTTATCACATATTCCATAGCTTTCTAAAATATCTAAAATTGTTTGAGTTATATAACAATCGATTTTTTGCATCTTACAACATTTATAACCTAAAATTCTTTTTTGCATACGCCAATTTTCATCAATCCAATGTGCAGTAACAGTAAAATAATCATTACTATTTATACTACGGCCCATATCAGAAGTAATAGCTAATTTACAATTATTATAGTAAAATAAACAGCGAAGATATTGAAATGTTGTGCTTGATAATCAAATACAGCCTTTTTAATTGTATTTCTAGCAAAACCTTTAAAATGTGATTAAATACAATTTGAATATAATGTATAAATCTGGGATTTTCAGCAAAACTAAATGGCAAACCCATAACAACAATCATTTTAGCTAATTCTTCAAGATCTTTTTCTCTACTATATGACCGTGGTAAACTAGAGCCAGAAACATTAGAATGATCTAAATGTGTTTGGACCATGTTAGAGTCACCTACTTCTATAGTTTCAGGAAGGGGGGTACCATTCTTTTTAGCTTCGGCTACTGTTTTAGCATGCAAAAATTTATTTTTACAACATGACATTAAATGATTACTCAAATGTCCCGTCCCATCTTATTTTCCAACAGTTATATGATTCAATCTATGTTACATTTATTACAAATAGCTTGTGTTTTATCTTCATTTTGTGTCATAAATTGCCATACAACTGATTTTTTAGCACGTTCTACCTTAGGCATAGGATGTACGGGGGAAGGGGAGCAGTACAACGAAAGGGAGCGGGACTGAGAGTACTAGTAGTCGTAGGTGGCTCGGTTTCATCATCATCATCAAAATTAGGCGTATATCATCAATATCATTATCATGTTCTTCATCTTGAGGCAAATCCTCATTAAAATTACCAAACCGGCTTTGTAAATGTTCATGATAAGGATCTAATTCAGAATTACTATCAATATTAAAAACATTATCATTAACATGTGTATAATCCTCCGTATTCATTCTTACTATACTAGATTTTTTAGTTTTAGATCTAGAAGAACTATCGATTTTTTTTATTATCGAAGGATGTAAAGTTCAACATATTTTGAACACACCTCAAGTGCACTTTTTTTTACCTTTTTTAACAACATTTTTACCGGAAGCCATATTCAAATATTAAACGTGAATAGATTATATATAATACGAAAATGTAATGCAATTAAATAATTAATAAAAAAAATAAGTAATTAATTATTTCAAAAAAAATGAGATGTAAATTATAAGTTGGAAAGAATGTATCGAAAATCTACTTAAAAAAGTAGATGTGTATGACCGCCGAAAGCCGAAAATTAAAAGTTGAATTTTGAAGCTCTAAGTTCAATTTGCAAAGACCAAAATCAGAATTTCAACAATTTTAAGAGATTAGAGAGTAGAGAAGTAGAGAGTAGAGAGTTGAGACAATTGAAGATGATTTTGTGAATTTATGAGTGAAAAGAATGAAAATTTAGGGGTATTAATAGGTAAAAAGAAAGGGTTAAAATGTATTTTTTAAAACTTTGAGGTATTAAAAAAAGTTAGGGGGAGGGGGTGTAATGTGGAGTAAAAAGGGTCAAAGAGCCGTTGGTGGACCCCACTAGCCATTACCCAACGGCTCTCAAGCGGTAATATTTCAAAAAAACTTTTAATTTAATCGGATCGGACCGGCACCGGGATCGAAACCGAAATTTACCAGACCGGAACTAACCGATAAAGTCTAATTTCCGTCCTATTACCTGTCCCGGACCCCGTCCCTATTGATTCATACTGGGACTATCCGGACCGGTAAAGGACTGGGATGGAACGGGACTAATTTCGACAGTTGCGATTCGCTGTCACCCATAAACGAGGCTCATTAATTAATTTATATAAATTTGTCTTATTTAAATTTTGACTAATTCATCGGTCGAACTAAATTTTGTTATAATCAAAATTTATTCGAGCTTTTATTTCAAGTCTATGTATTTTTCAACTTTTAAAGAGCCAATTTTCTTGGCCAGCAAACCCAATTCCAATTCATCATCCCATTTCCACTTTTTCCCTAGCCTAAGTCATTTTTCTTTAACAAATAATTCAAGCCCAATTTCAATTCCTAATTACAGCTACCGATTCTCCTAACAACTTGAGCCAGCACACTTCTCTATTTCCAAAAGAAATCCAACAATGTTCTTTTCTCCTTTTCATGACAACATCACACGTCAAAGTTCACGGAGAAGTAAGAGCAATACACAACAGTAACAAAATGGCGTCTCAGGAACGTTCACAAACGATACACGGCGCGACTTGATTCCAAACAGTAGAATACATGGAAAAGCAACAGCAATAGAGGATAGTACGTTGCAATTTTTTTCTTTTTCCCGTCCCTTTCAAAATCATACAGTCGCAGCCGGACAAGTAGAGTGTTTCGTCCTTGGTAGCGTGAGTTTGAGACACTTCTAGCTCTAAGGACGAGCGGATTGATCTGGGACGTCCACCTCGCCCTCATCCGATTTGAATTTGTTGTGAATAAGAATCGAATAGGCATATTCTCTCTGTTTTGGATAGAATTTGGATGTTGAACTCCAAATTTTGTGGGCCTGGAATTCAACTTTTTAGTCCTTTTCCCCCATTTTGAACCCTATTTTCCCCTATAAATTCTCTCTCTTCTTTATTTGCGTAATTTTTATTTTTTGAAAAATGACGTGTTTACATAGAGCAACATAGCAAAAAATGCTATAAAAATACCTGCAAAATACAGAGAAGATAACTAGTTTCGAGTTCGAGTTTGTTCTTTTATCTCATTTGTAATCCTCTTGGTCCATTGGAATTCGTTGGTGGTGGTGGAAGTCTCTCGAACTCGTTGTTGTTGAAGTTCGCTGTTGCAAAGAAGGTACTTGTTCCTTTGCTCTTTCGCTTTGAGTTAATAGTGATTGGGATGTTGTGTGAAATAGTAGAGTGTTGTTGGATTAATTTTCCTGGCTTTGACATTAGCCCGTTTTCTTCAAAAATAATTGATTCTCTGTTTTGTTCTACTCGGAATGGTTCAAAGTTTATTCGATTTCCTATGTTGAGCTTACTTGTTGCTGCATCTTTTCATTGAATTCTTGGTATCCTGATATGTTGTGTATATTCCTAAATGACTTCATTGTCTACTCGTGATGTATATTTCAACATTTTAATTTCATGTTTGGTTCATGTTCGTTCATACTTCATTTTAGTGTCGGTATTCATGTTTTCTATGTTAGGATTGTTTAAGCATGTCAAACATTGATTGTCGAGGCCTCATTTTATATATTTCTTGTGTGTGTTGTTGCTATTGCTATATATTTATTACTTGAAATAAGCATGTCTATCCTTCACCCCCTTTTTATGAAATTGCGAGTGTTAAGATTTATATTTCCATTCATGCTAGAATTATTTCATCTTTTATACTACTTTGCTAGTATTAGGAGCTAGTTTGGTTCATTGTTTAGAATGTTTAGTTTCTTTAAGTGTCATATGACCCTATCACTACTTTTCTTGTTGTCTGTTGGTTATTATTGGATAGAATACTTGCTCTTTTACTTCCTTGATGTTGCCCAAAATGTGTAGAACTTTACATCAAGCTTGGTATATTTTATTCATTATTTTGTTCACAAATGGTCCTCTTAGCTACTTCGAACTCTGTATAATATATTGCTTTAATATTAAGCAATTTACTATAGAAATTGAAACTTTGTTCTATGTTCTAGCTAATAGCTTTCAGGTTTTGATGTGTTACTATCTCATGTTAGAAAGTTGGAATTCATTCCTTAAATGCTTAGAGTTTATTACATATATTTAAATTTGCTCCATATGTTTGGGTATCCAGAAAAGAATGAGGCTAAATGTTGGCAGTTGTGATTGGTTCGCATTAATGTCTTTACTTTCCTAACTTGTTCTCTTTTTTTTTCTCACCTTTATAATGTAGCATTTATTTTTTAAAAAGAAAATTGCTTTGATTGCCTTATTTAATTGAGTGTTAACTCTCAAGACCATTGTAATTGTTTTAAATAAATGCATGTCCATACTATCTTTACCCAAGGTGTAAACATTATCTGTCGTGTAACTGGTTTGGGAATCGTCTTGATCTCATCTGTTCAAATTGCCTGAAAAATTGTGGTTTAAATTAATATTTTTTTATAGACTTTTGCCATTTTTTTTCTTTTTCTTTCTTTGCCTCATGTGAATTGTATCTCCTATCCTTGCATTTTTCTATTGGGCCAGGAGGCCCAATCCCGCTTAATCTGAGTCTGCCATCCATTGAGAGTGAAAAATAATTTCATGGGTTCGATGAAGAAGTCTCGAAGTCTTGAAATATGCACCAGATCGAAAGTTGAAGAGATTGGGCCAAAAATCCACTTTTTTTAGTTGTATTTTGTTATTTCGGGCGTAAGCCCTTGTCTTTTATTTATTTCTTTATTATTACTTTACTATGCTGATTTTGCTTTTTAGTATTTGTCGTTAACTTTAAGGTTAAAAAAAACTCAAATCCCCGAGGACACTCATTTCACTTTTTAACAAATTAACTAAGTCGATCATCTTTCAAAAAAGACTTCAAATAATTTTGTTTTGAAGCATCTCACTTAGATAGTAGGTCAATATTTCCCCTTTCACCTTTTAAAATGGAATCAAAAATAGTTTTTTTTAATTCATGTTAAGTTAATTCACTATTAAGTCATGCAAATTAATTGTCAGATAACTACATTAGTGGATATTCTAGGTTCTTTCAAAACCTTCCTAGAATATTAATAAGAGTCCTCAAACCCCATTATATATTTTCTCTAGATTTACTGTTTAAAATTAAGTGGCGTCTCTAAACCAAGTCTAAACAATTACTTTCTAAATAAGACAAACATCCGAACCTACTGCATAAATATTTCAAAACTTATGTATTATTGCAAGTTAATTTACTTGATGATGCAAAAAACATATAAACTAACAACATACAAAATTTAAATTCTAAGATGAAAGATTCATTTCCTATCAATATCCTTATTCTTTTTAGGTAACTTTGATCTTCTCATCGTGTCTAACACATGATAAGATTAATTTTTTTTATTGGTTCAATCAGTTTCTTAACAAAAATAGACTGAAGGAGGATTCTTGTCCCTTTTTGGATAATATAAGGATGTTTTTAGCTCACTTAAATACTATAAATGTAAACTAGATTTGAGTTAATGTTGAAGGATGATTTTAGCCAAAAACTCTGTTTAGTAGACCAAGTAATTACTTGGCAAGATAGGAATTCGGTATAATTAAAGGGGAGTAAACGCACTCCTCCCTTTAGGGTCAGGAATAGGGTGTAATTATAGCATGTCATTAAATAAATAAAATGAAGTTCTTTTATCTGTTTTATTTATATTTGTATTTTCGTTTTAATTACTTTTCATCTCTCTAAAAAAATTACTTTTGTTATTCTAAATATCATTTATGTTTCATTTCCTTTTCATTTTCAACCTTTACATTTTCATTTGATTCCATTTAATTTTTCGTACCATGTATTTATTTATTTATTCTTTACGATTCTCTTGATAATGAAATTTATATGAAAATTTCATAAGGATTTAAAATGCCAAAAGCATGTAGTTCAAAATGTTGAGAAAGGTTCTCAATTAGATTGCAAAAGTCGTTATACGACTTAAAGCAATTACAACACATGTTTGATAAAAGAAGATTATATGAATGATGCAATTTGTCCTTATATCTTTATTAAGAAAACAACATCAATGTTCTTAATCTCATTGTATCTTTATTAATAAAACAACATCAACGTTTTTAATCTCATTGGAACTCCAGGAGATGTCCAAAAGACGATTGAACATCTAAGGAAAGAATTTGAGATAAAGGACCTTGGAAAGATAAAACCTTGTCTTGGTCTACAAATTGAACATTTAGCAGATGAGGTCTTCATCCATCAATCTGCCTATACTGAGAAAGTTCTGAAACAATTTTACATGTACTAATCACATCCATTAAATACTCCAATGATTGTACGATCACTTGAAGTGAGTAAAGAACTTTTTCTGACCTCAAGAAGAGAATTTGAAACCTCTTGGTCCTGAAGTAACATATCTTAGTGCAATTGATGCACTTACGTATCTTGCTAATGCTATGAGAACTGACATAACATTTTCTCTTAATTTTTTAGCGAGACATAGTTCTTCCCCTAGACGAAGGCATTGGAACAGAGTAAAATATATATTAGGATATCTAAAGGAAACCAATTATATAGATCTATTTATGCTAACAAAGATAACGCATATCTTGTTGGTCATGCAGATGCATTTTATTTATTTGATCCACATAAAGTTCGATCTCAAATAAACTTTTGTTCACATATGGAGGTACTTCTATATCATAACGAACTACGAAATAGTTCGCTTTCGCTACTTTTTCAAATTATGCTGGGATAATAACTATTTATAAAGCAAGTAGAGAATATGTATGGTTGAGATCAGTGATTCATTTCATTAAAGAAAGATGTGGCCTGAAGTATGATATCAAGGTATCCACAATCTTTTTTGAAAGACAATGCTGCATGCATAGCTCAACTAAGATGAGGCTTCACGAAGGGAGATAGAACGAAACACATTTCACCAAAATTATTCTTCACTCTTGATCTCTAGAAGAACGAAGATATTGATGTACAACAAATTCGTTCAAATGATAATCCAGAAGATTTATTCACTAATTTATTATCATCCACAACTCTTGAGAAGATTGTACATTAGATTGGAATGAGAAAACATAACCATCTAAATCATGGTGTTTATCAGGTGGAGTAACATATGCGTTGCACTCTTTTTTTCTTAGTCTCATTTTGTATTGCTGGATTTTCCTATAAAGATTTTTAATGAGGTAGCAAGTAATGCGTATTATGAATGTTTATGCATATTTTTATTCTTTCAACTTTTAGTTTACATGGACATCCAATGAGAGTGTTGTAAATCAAAAATGGCAAAGTGGATGTCATGTGGGGTCCACCTATTTGAAAAGTGTCATCACTTGTAATTAGAGCCGTCAATATGGGCTAGGCCCGTTGGGCCGGCCTGACTAACCCGGGATTTAATAGGGCTGGGCTAAGATTTTTGGAGCCCATTTAAAAGAAGGGCTTTTTAGCCCGGCCTGAATAAGCCTGCTCATTTGGGGGCTTGAGAAATATCGGTAGGGCCGACCCGTGGGCCAATAAAAATTAATTAAAAATATAATATAATATTAAAATTTAAAAATAAACAGAGTCCAAAATCAAAACAATTAGTTTAATATTTCTATTTACATATTTATACTTTTAGTTGAAAAAAAAATTAATAAATATCAAGGAAAATGCACAAGTACCCCTAGACTATAACCTAAATCCCAGAGACACACCTTAACTAAACTAAGGTCCTATTACCCCCTGAACTATTTTTTTTTGTAAATATATAGTTTAGAAAAATATTTTATTTTATTTTATTATAGAAATTTATTATTGTTATCGATCAAATAACTAATACTTTCTTATTTTTTGAAACCGTGCTAAATATATATCATGGNAGAATCTAATATAATGCAATTTAAAATAGTTTATATAGAGTAGTAAATATATAGTTTAGAAAAATATTTTATTTTATTTTATTATAGAAATTTATTATTGTTATCGATCAAATAACTAATACTTTCTTATTTTTTGAAACCGTGCTAAATATATATCATGGGAGTGCTTATCAATTCAAATATATTGATTAATTTGTGAAAGTAAAAGATGTATATTAAGTTAATATGAATAAAGGAAATTATAATGGCAAGCATGTAATTAAATATTAATTAAATAAGAAAACAACTTTTATGAGTTGTTGTGATTTAGTTGAATTAAGATAGGAGTCTTATTTTTTAGTCTGAATAGTGTTAAGGGTGTGTTACAGATCTGATTCATTCAGATATATCCAGACCCATTAAGAGGCTTATAAAAAAATTAAACAAACGAACTTAATAAATTGAATCTGATTAATTAAGATTCAGTTCTTAAAAACAAATACATTAGGCAAATCTGAATGATTAAGATTCAAAAACAAATGAGGCCTAACATAATGTAATATTGTTTTGTCGATATTTATGATAATATTTTTAAATTATAATTTATGATTTAATTTAATAATAATAAAAAAATATATTTTTTAAAAAAGTGGGCTGGCCCGGCAAGCCTGTAGCCCACGTACTTGTGGGCTGGGCCGACCATTTTCTGGCCCACACCAAAAATGGACTAGCCCGGCCTGACCCGTAAAATGTCATAGCCTGTATGGGTTAGCCCGGATGGGGTGGGCTAGCCCATATTGACAGCTCTACTTGTAATGTTAGATGAATGTCATGTGAGGCCCGCCCATTTGAAAACTACCATCACCTAGCCAATTTAATGACTTAGTAATATATTTGTACATTAATTATTGGTTATAAATAGCCATTACTTCATTTACAAATGAATACATATTAAAATACAAATTCTCTATCTCTTTGCTTGTGTACTCTCTATATTGTTCTTCTTTTCAGTTTAGTTTGTTAATCTTAGTTTGCTAAGTAGCTATTTTATAATAATTTTTTTAAAAAAAAAACATGATTAATTGTGGTCCTCACTGTCATTGATTTTAAATCTTCCATAACCCACATTTTAACAATATGTCACAGGAGAAAAGGTAAAAGGGTTTGGTGAACCCTTGTATTTATACGAGTTTATATTATGAATTCTTCTATTTAATATTTTACCAACGAAATTCTTAAACATAATAAAATAAATTATATCAAACTTCTCTAATCATTGTAACCATATTGATGTGGCATAAGATAGTTGCATTGGCGAGAGAGTGTATCTCCTGTAAAAAGCAAGTGAATACCATATTTTAGTTTTAAAAATTATTAAAATCATAGAAGAATAACACTAAATAAAATAAAAAATAAAAAACATTCTTCTTCAGCCACTCAACCATTATCATCCCTGCCAACCCCTTTTTCATATAATTCAGATCTCAAAATTGACATTAACACATCCTTCAGTCTACTGATTCTATGATGAGGGAGATAGTGACGATGTTTTTCGGAGTTCACTGATTCAAAGTGGAGTGACAGCGAGAGAGAGGTGGCACTGATTACTTTTTCTACAAAACGGGAGGCGGCGAGGAGGTTTATTGGCCGGAGTTGATGGTGCAACAGCGAATCGGTGAAATTTGTGGAGTTGGAGAAGGAGCAACGGAAAATGGTGAGGGTTTGTCGGAGATAGAGATAGGTGATATGAGAGAGAATATGTGATTTCGCTGGCTGGTGACGGCCACAACTGACTTTTTCCGATATAATTTGGCAATTTCCCCATGGGAATAGAGGAAGATGCACGGTCATGTGGACCTTTAAAAAAAAAAATTGAAACAAGGAGGCTGATATGTGGACTCCCAATTTTAGTTTGAAGGAATAATATTAACATTTTATTGTATTAGTACATTTTATTTAATAATTTTGGTTAATTTTTTAAAAAATAATTAATGAAGATTAATATGACATGTTATTAATTTTATAAAATGGATTTGACATGTCATCTATTAAGAGAGAGTGAACTTCACACATCATAGAAGGAGTTTATAAATCTTCTTTTGATTGAATGTAAGGGTGCAAATATTGATAAATAATTAAGTAGAAGAGTCCGTAATACAAACACGTACAAGTATAAAGCTAGTTTACTAGACCA
Organism: Solanum pennellii; assembly: GCF_001406875.1. Taxonomy (NCBI): domain Eukaryota; kingdom Viridiplantae; phylum Streptophyta; class Magnoliopsida; order Solanales; family Solanaceae; genus Solanum; species Solanum pennellii. The sequence continues at coordinate 36,690,771 of NC_028639.1, read as the reverse complement.
TTTCGCCTAGAAAAAACAAAAGATGGAACATACTTAGAAATGTGATAATGTTGCACAAAAACATCACGTGTGTGGTGAATTATCACTATTCATCAGCCGATCAATGGGACTTTCATGTTACTCTCCAGGCAAGCTAGTTCTTTTGCCTGCATTCTTCGACCGTGTTTAATATCTTTATTCGGAAAAGAGCATTTTTGATCTATTTAGCAACTATATGGATATTTTTGGATTACGGTATTGACTGCAAAGACATGTTTGAACCACAGTATTGACGGCAAGAGTATTTTTGAGCTAAACGATAAATGAAAAATATTTTTGTTCATTTCAGAAGTTGAAGGACATTTTTTACCCTTTCCGCCTTTTTCCATGTTTTAAAGTTATTTTTTAAAAAAATTATTAAAAAAAAAGAAGAAAAAACTATAAAAAGAAATGAGAATCCTAATTTCTTGTGGCAGCACGTAAAAGGCCACTAGATTTATTAAGCTGCGCTTAGAGGATACAATAACATCACAATCATATATGTCTACCAAGAGATAAAATTTATAATATACTTGCTCAAACCCCAAGACTTAAAATCAATTTGTCAAACACAAACAAAAAAAAAGTGTTTGCAAGGTGATATAGTAAGAGACACGAAATTAAAGGAAAGGTCAAGTGTCTATGTTTTGGGTTCAAATGTTATTGAATAGTAAGTAATAATAATAATAGAAGAAGAAGCCCCATCTGAGTCATCACTATTAATGTTGAGCACTGCTACTAGCACCTTCCACTCTACTTCTCTTTAATTCTTTCATGGTTGATCTCCACTTAAAAAAAAGTACCAAACAATGGTTCCATCTCCTCCAGTGTTCTACCTTTTGTTTCTGGTAACAATGTGTAAAAGAAAATCCAAGCCACAATTGCAACTCCAGCATACAAGAAAAAAGCCCCTCCAATACTAATAGCCTTATACAAAGATATAAATGTCATCAAAATTCCTCCACTTACTGCTCTATTCACTGCTACACCTATGCTACAACCTTGAGCTCTTAATCTCAATGGAAATATTTCTGAACTGTATACCCATGCTAAAGGACCCATCCCAATTGAGAAGAATGCAACTGTTGAATATGTGGCGCATACACACACCACTATCGCCCACTTTAGCGTATGATCTGAGTGATCAATAATAGTTAATCCTGTAGCTAGGGCTAATAAAGACAGAATCATACCACCACAACTTGATAGAAGTAATATTCTTCTTCCAATCTTGTCCACCAAAAAAGTGGCAACTAATGTAAAGAATGTCTTCATACATCCCACAGCTATAGTTGCAAGTAGCCTATAGCTAGGTTTAGTAATCCCTTTTATGGAAATAAAAATGTTTCAGTCATTGTCTTACAGTTTAAACACAATTAATGAAAGAATAATGTACATACTATACCTGCTTTCTCATATATCCTGGGGCTGTAGAGAACAACAGCATCTATACCACTAGCTTGTTGGAAAAAATGAATACCAATGCCTGCAATTAGAATATGAAGAACGGTAGGGGTAGGATGGATGAACAAATCTCTCCATACACCTGAACCATCGGAGCTTTCTCGAGTGACAGAAACTATGTCATCTTGGCAATCTTGTGGTATGCCAGCAGCTTCTTTAATGTCAGCTAATCTCGTCTTTGATTCTTGTAAAGTGTCTGAAGTTCTGTCCAAAACTTTCTTGGCATCTCCAAGACGACCTTGCATGACTAGCTAACGTGGTGACTCGGGCATAGCAAGGACACCATACCCTAACATAACTGATGGGATAACTCCAATTCCAAGCATTAAACGCCATCCCAATTTTAGTGGAAGCATTGAAAATGCATAGTTTGATATATAACCAAGTAACACACCTGTTAATTGCAATAACATTAGTATAATTAATTAGTGGTATGTGTGTATGTACATGCACATATATATACCATACCTCCATTGATGAAAACTTCAGGGAAAGAGGTGCAAAATCCGCGACAAGAGTAAACTGAAGCTATCATAAGAGCATATCCAACACCAATGCCAGCAATAAACCTACCAAACATGAGTAGCCAATAGTTTGTGCCAATTCCCATCAATATTGCTCCTACGAAAAATAGTAGAGATGCCAAAATAATAGTTCGTCGACGACCTATCCAATCTGATGTTCTACCAGCAATTGCAGCACCTACAAGAGAGTATATGTTGATTGTGACTTCAATAGCAACATCAGATATTTTAAAATCTTCTTTTATGTGAATCACTGCTCCGCTCATCACTCCTGTATCTACATCAACCATATTTTAGTCATTTTGAACTCAATCACTTTTAGATATTTTGAATTTTATACATTATCTTACCATAACCTAATAAGACGGATGTCATGGAGGCTAAAAGAGAGCAAGCAAAGGCATATTTGTTTCTTTTTGGTTTTTTGTTGGACGTCATCATAACCTTCTTCTCAACACTGCTTTCATTTGCCATCACAACAGATAAATATATTCACAAATTTCTACTGTCACAACAATGCTTTAAAATTTGGATTTTATTAATTATATATATATATACATATATATATATATATATATATATGTTAAATGTGTTTCTCTTTTCCTACCTACTTGATTATCAACTTGCCATTTTTATCAAACTATTATAATTAACTTGTATCATAGAAAGTTATTTCTACTTACTTTATTGATAAATTAACAGATTCTGAAAATATTTCTTAAAGATTTCCTTAATATGTTTCTTTATCACATTATTTTCAGAAAGGAGTAAAACTTAATTATATGTGTAACGGATGTTTATATCAATTCAATATATGCATGTCATGTGTTTAAATTTATAGTTCATTTTACTTAAGCGTAATTAATTAACATGTATTTTACTTCATTAAATCACATAATAATAGAAATTACATTAAATGGGTGTAAACACCTAATGCGGGTAAATTTTTTGCCTTGAAAATTCAAAAAGAAAAATATAATAATTGAAGTTAACATTTTTATAATGTAAAACTAGAAAGAGAAGAAATTAAAAGGTATATAGTTATTTATTTTTAGTAAGAATAAATAAATGGTTAGATCAAAACATATCGACTGTTAGCCTCAAAGTTTCCCTAATTAATTTTGATAATAACCGAACCAATCCAACATAAAATTAGTAATTTCCCTAAATAGTCACCCATGTTTGAGAAATTACCTAGGAATATCACTTATGTTTATTTTAGAACTATAATATCATCAACTTTACCTATTTTCCTCAAACTATACTTGACAAAAAAGAATACATTATCTCTCTTAGGATGTCATGTCACATTATTTATTTTTTTATTATTAAAAAAGTTAATCTTTAAACCTATTTAAACGTTAAGTTGCAATATGTTTTTTTTTTAGAAAAATATTGTTTTCTATTTATGTTTTTTGAAAATGTTGTTTTTTAGATATATAAAGATAAATTTTAAAAATGAATGAAAAGAAAAATATCTCATTTCTACAATTAAATACTAATGGACTGTTTTGACTATTTTTTAAAAATAAGTTTTTTAAAATTTTTAATTATAATTATTATTTTTTACTATAACTTTTTTAATTAATTTTTAAATAATAATTATAATTTTTTTATGGTGCACTTTTTCTTCTCCTATTTAGATAGATATTTCTACATTCCATTTTGTTGGAGCATTCCGTAAAATCACTGAAAGTGTGATAAATATAAATAGAGATTACAGTATTTTTTTTGTAAAATAATTCAACTTTCATTTTTCATTTTTTAATCTTAAAAATTGAAATTTGAAGCATTTAAAGATCTTTCATAATAGCCATTACTGTTTTTATTTAAAAAAAGTTCAATTTCATTTTTGTCTTTTAAAATTGAAATTAGAGGCATTTAAAAATCATTCATTTTGTGCTGTTACATTTTTTTTTAACAAAAGAACTTTTATTATCTATTTAAAATAGCTATATTAAAATTCCTGTTTTTTTAATTGTATTTTTAGAGCATATTTTAAAATGTTTTTTTGAAAAATTAAAAATTCTTGAACATTTGTGGTGCTGACATGTGACACTTTTTACTTCTCCTATTATATATAGATAAATTTTTTTAAAAAAATAGACAAAACCACATATTATACCCAGTAGAAAAAATTACATTAAGAACTGTAATATGAGCTCCTCCGATTCTTCAAGAAAATATGTGGGTTCCTCCGGTTCTTTAAAAGAATTAGAAAAATATTAATAATAAATTAAAAAATGTGACATCACACCCTAGTAGGAGAGAAATAATGTATTTTTTTTGTGTCAAGTATATTTTGAGGAAAATAGGCAAAGTTGGGTGATGTTGTAGTCCTAAAACAAACATAAGTAATATTCCTAGGTAATTTCCCAAACATGGGTGATCATCTAGAAAATTACTCACATGAAATTCTACTCAATAAAAGAAAATTACTTTTATCAAATTCATTTTTTGGTACAAATTTGTTGAAATAATTAAAAAGATTTGATGACCAATCTGAGCAAATTATAGGAAAAAGAATGTCGTGTAATTAATTAACCTATAATGAAAGAAGATATTTTACAAGATTTTATGTGCATTCTTAATAGAAGGAATAATTACATTTGAAATCAAGTTCTTAATGTTGAAAGGCTCACGCAAGGAAGCTTGCTAAAATAATCTTGGTAAAGATTGACTACTTCATTGAAAATATTACTCCATACGAAAGAAAGGTGTTGAATATTTACTACAATGTTTATTTTATGACACTTTATTATTGCACTATAATTCTTTTGGTCTATGGACACAATAATGTTGGCTATAGTGACCCAAATATGAAAATAATCGTACCTCCGTTCCTATTAGACAACGATAATATTTTGTTATGTTCTATCGCAATTGTGTCAGAATAAAAAATTCCACACAAGCTTCCACTCTGCTGTAGGAGCTAAGATAAAAGAAAATTCACCATTTCCCCTTCTAATAAGATCATAATACTTCAATTTCATCATCAACAACAAAAGAAATTGCTTCAATTTAAAGATTTTACAAATGAATGGAACAGTCGAACATGGATACAAAACTCATATATACATACCTTCCGAGTTGCCATGCTGTTAACGGTTTTCAATGAACATAACTAAATCTAAGATCGAATTAATGGATTTTTTTTGTATACATATAACAATGATCTTTAGACAAATATTATCGATATGATCTATATTAATAAACACTCAAATGTGTTCTAAGCTGATAAATAAGCACTATAATTTTGAAATGCAAACATCTAAACTTGATCTCATGGACACTCGGCCGATACAACACACAATTTTTTTAAAGATATCTACGAGTATCATTTTACACATTAAAGTGTTTAACTGTTATAATGAAAATTAATTCAGGTGTCTAGATGTTGTTAAAGTATTCACATAAATTAAAAAACAATTTCACGTAGATAGGCATATCTCAAGTTCTATATAACTAAAAGTATCAAGAAATAGAAAAGCCCAATACATCACAAGCTACACTAGCAACTCAAAGAAATTGTCTTGGCATTTTTTTTATTTAAACATGTCAAAACATTAAAAATCTTGGCTATCAAGTTATAAGTGAAATATCATAATAATTAGTTAGATTAAGACTATTCAAGATACGGTTATTTTCCAACATTTGAATGTTAATGAAGATATTAATGTCTTATTTATTTTCACTAAGATTAAATTAAATCGCTTCACTTTGAATAAGTACATATATAATATTAAGATATACATTATGATTTAGATGTCTAGATGTGAATACACATCCGAATATTATGATGTGGTCTCTTAGATAAAAACATTAAAAGTTTAAAACTGTTTATTTTCAATATTTTAATGTGCATGTGAAAATAAACACTGTACTCATAAAATCTTATAAAATTTTCATCTCAACAAAATATACTACTTTTTGATAGAATAACAACAATGCTATATCTAGTGTAATCTCACAAGCGAGGTTGATGATCAAAGAGTCTCAGTAAAATTAGTGACCTAGAACAAAAATTGATGATAAAAGTGGCTTAAAACAAAATTTTAATAAGAGACCTCAAATATATACACATAGATATTGTTTTTAATCATAACTAATAATTTCACTCAAAAATCTCGAGTTCTTGATAAATATCATTACACTCAAAAATATTATGGGCAACAAGAGTTATTGAAAAACCTCAATGCACCCCCCTCCCCCCTCCCAATCAAAGCTGTAAATATAGAAAAATACTTAAAAATTTACTTGTAAAGATTTTGAAAACTTACCATTTAAAGAAAAAAAATTTGATGTTTGGTGAGAAAAGAGAGAAAGAAACGTCGGTAAAGAGAGAGAATCGGAGGCAACATGATTATTTTAGCTTATGAATCAAGGCCTCATTTGTTTTCTTCAAAATTAAAACGTCTGAATCTGAATGCACTCTGAATTATTAAAATGTTGTCTTTAGATCTGAACATTGAATCAGAAAAATAGTTTGTTTTTTAGCATTTGAATATATATAATTCATCATTATTCAAGCATAATAAATATATAATTCAAATCATATTACTATTTAAAATTAAACGGTTAGTGCGTTTTAAGAGTATACACTAAAAACAAGTAGTATGTAATAAGAATAAAAGACAACCCTAGATTAATAAGTCAGTCCCGGAGAACCTTCTAAGAAGAAGGCAACAAAGTTGGGCATTTAATAAGTCAGTCCAATAGATAACTCTTCTACAAAAAAATCTAAATAAAGTGGTCTTGTATGACTCAATCTAAGCACTTTAGTGTACTCCCAACGGGTTGAAAAATCTCCCTATAAGGAGACTTCTAAATTCACCTCCCTAGTTGACTTATTGTTGCATCTCCTCTTTTTGTGCCAACACTTTGACCTAGCAGTTTAGTTAGGGTTCTCAGGTTCCTATGTCGTAGTTGCATTTCTTGGACATTGTATAAGGTGCTAAAAGGTGAAGCAATGTTAATAACGAAAAGCCAACGAAAAAAGCAACATCATACCACATAGGAGAAGGAAGCACGGTATCTGATTGCATAGACATATGGATAAGATCTGAAATGAAATCAACAACATTTCTTTTTCTGTGAAATATTCCCTGAAATAAGACGCTTGAGAATTTCTCCCAAGCACTGAGTATCTGAGGATCTGGCAAAGCAACAATTGACATTTCTATTTAACCCCGAAAATACATTTGGAAAGCTTAAAACCAGTTCACGTTACAATATAAACATACATGGAGCAATACTCAGCCAAAAGCTTTATAACAGCTTTTGTCGCACTGTCTCGTTCATCCAAAAGGTCTGGTAACATTGGCAGTAGAGCATTAATCTGTCTAATGTCTGCAGAATGTTTAGACAAACTACTATTTGTCCTAAAGATAACAGCTTTGAAGATGCAGAGTGAACTGTCAATTACTTCATCATCCACACTATTAAGCTTCAATATATAAAAAAATAACATAAGTTATCAGCATCAGAGAAAAAACCCTAAATTCAACCAAAAAAAGGTGAAAATTACTTATAGTAAATTCAATAACCAGAATTAAGAAATGTTAATTCAAATACTATAACACCAGAAATATGCTAGCTCTCTGATGGTTAGTCAAGCAACTTGATGCATTTCTCCCGGCCGCATAACTAAAAATCATCATCTTACTAAGTTACTCCTCTGTTTCATTTTATTTGTCAGGTTTTGACTTGGCACAAAAATTAGAAAAGTATAGAAAACTTTGACTCTTGTGGTCTTAAGCTAAAAATATGTGCAATGTACCAAAATATCCTTTAATCTTGCGGTCTTAAATATGCCATGTGGAAAGTTGAAATTAAAGAGCTGCCAATAAAAAGAGGCATTCTTTTTTAAATGGACTATAATGATAACTAAGACGAGCAAATTGAATTGCTCCAAAATGTCAGAGAGATCTTAATCTTTTCACAACCATAGGCTGCAAATTTTTATATGAGTCATGTAATTCTACCTAAGATATAATAGCTTCAGATAACTGAGATCCATATTCCTCAATGGTAGTTTCAAACTGCTTTCCATGTAGACTGCCCAACAGAAGGGCAAGGCAATTCATGAAAAATATGATGGTCTCTCTTCCACTTTCTTTGTTTTTAGGAGACTCTTCAACATAATTATCTGAATAAAATTGCAAGTTTTTTCCTTAAATTTGGATTAAAATAGAGAGGAAGGACATAAGAAAAATAGAATTCACATAGTCTGATATATATAAAAAAAAAGAGCGACTAAGTCAAGAGTCAGGACACTTAAAAGGACACTTTTATGTCATTTTAATCTTCTTTGTGTTAGTTTGAGTCCTTTAATCAAACATGATCACCAAAGCAAAAGAAGCACCCATTAAGTAGGCCCAGAATAACTTATCTATGCGCATTCAAACTGTCTTCAGTTACCAACTGGCTATTCAGCTGGTAAACTGAAATTTCTGGTTCTCCCAATACAAATCATTTAAACTAGTTCAGCTTCTAAACCGAAACTCTTTGACCATATGGGCTTTTGAAATACATATTTATCTCAAAGAATTTTCAGAATATATCCGAATTTTAGAACTAGTATGATGCATCAGAATTAAGTAAAAGGAAGAGTCAAACCTCAAACTTGAAAGAAAAAAGACATTCATATTCAATTGCAAGCAACCCTAACCATAAATCTTCAAGCATATAGTAAAAAATCTACCTTCAGAAAGTTAAGAGCAAACCATAAAGAAAGAGTTCAACCTCAGACTTGAAAGACAGATTCAATTGCAAGCAATCCTAACCATAAAACTTCAAGCATATAACAAAAAATCTAAAATTCAGAAGGCAATTGCAAGCAGTCTTAATTATAAAACTTCAAGCATATAACAAAAAATCTAACCATCAGAAGGTCGAAGCAAACCCTCACCACCAGAATGTTATGGTTGTAGGTGTAATCACTATTTAGATGATTATGAGAGACAAAGTAAGGAAGAGAAATTCCAACTGCTAGATATTCTGTAGAGATGGAGATAGAGAGGCAAAAGTGGCGAAGTGGTGGTATTGACAAGCAAAGAGACAATGAATTTGGAGAAGACATGTCAGAGAAAGAGAGTAGCTTACGGCACACATTTATGAGTTGAAAACTTTAATTTGAAAAGGATGAGAAAAGTTGCTACAAAGATCGAACATATGTGACTGAGGTAGCATGACCATGTTAAATCTTAATCCATAAATATGTTGACTACTAATGACCAAAAACCTACTTGACTACTTGGACAAATATCTGCTAATGTTGCACTAGCTTCCTTTTTTTTAAGATGGACTGGTCTTGTATTTTTTGTTGAATAAATTGAGAGCTTGGAGAATCAATAAATGAATAGAATTTCCAGAAATTCAGTTTCTTCAAATACATGAATCATCACAACAACAAAAGTACTACTGAGTGAGTTTGTCAGTCTCTTGTGTTTAAATCAGGTACAGAAGTCCTAAATGTCTCATATATCTCAGTTGCAGATTGAAGTTGTATTCTAGACAAGTTTTTACAAACTGGCTACTTTGTCCTCCAACAGAAAACTATTTAAATAGGACATCTGTAAATTAATACTCAACAATCCAAGTTTTCTAGATAAATCTATTTTTTTGAAATTAAGCCTTCTAGATAAATCTATTCATCAATTGAATAGGACATTTTCTTTATTATTTTTTTTACAATGGTGGCATCGAGACCAACTTACACACACCTCGACTATTACAATGAGTACCTGCTACCTCCCACCAGCACTAGCACCTGGTAACTTTGTCCATTTAGGCTTAGATGAGAAGAAATCCCTATATTTTTTGTTTGTATTGGGATTTGAACTCTAGTCTCCAAGGCTTCACCCACCTCATCAACTTGTAGGCCACACCGTTGGGTGCTGAATAGGCCATAATTTCAAGTGAAAATTGTATATAATAGCAAACTCATAACCTAAAATAAATGGAGTAGCTAGGGTTTGATTTAATTGTGCTCCATAGCAAACGTTAGCCAAAATTTGCCAGGCATCTCTCTCCCGAAAATCTTGCTCGCCACTCTTTCTCTGCTTGCCTGTCTCGCTTTATACACATAAGTGTATAATTCTGTTTCTGTTTTGTATAAAGCGAGAGAAAATTGTATATACACATGCAAAAACATATATCTTCGTGTTATACACTTAATTATACAATTTACAAACATTTTACTTCAATTCAATTGTAGACAAATGCAAATTTTATACAAATATTGCAGAGAATAAAGAGAGAGAAAAACATATATCTTCTTGCTATACACTTATAATTATTCAATATACATACGTTTTAATTCGATTCAATTGTATGCAAAACAAATTTTATAAAAATATTGCAGCGAAATAGGCAGCGAATTATACAATTGTGCATTATACAATTGCAGTGAAATAGGATAGCGAATTATACAATTGCAATGAAATAGGCCAGCGAATTATTCAATTTAGGCCAGCGAATTATACAATTGTATATGTATAGCGAATTATACAGTCTTATGTTTGCTATGGAGCGCAATTATGCAAACTTTGATATAGCATACAAATATGAATTTTTTGTTTGCTATATGTGAAAGTTGCCCTAATTTCAACCACTAGAATTTTTTAAAACCCATTTCAACAGAAATAAAGAAGCAACAATTTAGAACAAAAACAATGAAATGCATATACACTAAATACTGAAATATATAAATGTTTAGGCCAAAGAGACCAAATGCAAGAGGAAAGAACGAAAGGTAAAGGACTTTATGTGGTGATAGTATAGCAAACCTAAATCCTGGATAAGTAGTGCTCCAATAATTCTTATTGCTGAGGGAATTTGTTATCTTCCAAGTGCAACAACATGCCATAATGTTTTCCAACAAGATGAGAGAAGTAACACTCCTCTCTTCAGCATTTCTGAATCTGTCTAAAGTAATGATACATGGCGCATATGATGAACAAAATAAAAGTGCTATAATAGATGATCTAGAAACTGAAAAGGATGAAAACTGCAGAACCTACCTTGATTTGTTCGTGAATATAATTTTCCTACATCCCCCGCAACTACTTACGAACTCTCTCTAATGCCTTTGCATGCAAATGCCTGCTTTTTCTGCTCCACTGCATGTCAACAACTCTATATGTGAAAATTGAAGCATTTGACAAGTCGCTTTTAAGATTTCCCACTTCTCAACAAGATCAAAAAAAAAATCTATAAGAAAAATTACAGCAACCCTTTTGAATTACATTTATCATCTATCAAGATATCTATAATCACATTATAGTGCATTCTGATTTAACAGATTTAAGCAAGAAATATTTTGCACATACAACTTTTCATCTGTCACGACCCAAAACGGGTCGCGAGTGGCACCCACACTTATCCTACTATGTGAGCGAACCAACCAATCTAAACCCCAACAGTTCAACCATAAATAACATAATAAAATGCGGAAGACTTAAAACTCATTAATGAAAATCGATTAAATAACTTCCAAAAACTCAATACTTATTATTCCCAAAATCTGGAAGTCATCACCACAAGCACATCTATCCTCAAATTACTAATCTAAGAGTATCTAAGAAGCTAAAATAAGTAAAAAGCTAGTCCATGCCGGAATTTCAAGGCATCAAGACATGAAGAGGAAGATCCAGTCCAAGCTAGAAGCATTAGCTCACCCTGAGATCCGACGTGATGAAGACTGGCTAGAGTTGCGGTTGAGTTGNGGGGTCAGTACAAAACACAAGTACTGAGTAGTTATCATCGGCCAACTCAAAATAGAAAGCAATATATTTCATATAATACATAAAATCAACTAATATTCTTAACAGGTGATAGCAACAAGTATAAGAATCATTT
>NC_028639.1:36673231-36673424 GCF_001406875.1 Solanum pennellii | reverse complement strand
AACCTCCTGAACCCTGCCCTCTGGAGTAAGAACCATTAAACTCACCTCCCTTACGAAACCTTTTTGATGTCGATGCCATGGTGAAGTCATATGGCTTCACTCCTTCCACCTTTATCATGAAGTCTACCACTTCCTGAAAGGATTTCGCTGTAGCCGCTACCTGTAAGGCTGAAATCCGCAAATCTGACCTCAA
>NC_028639.1:36657993-36671895 GCF_001406875.1 Solanum pennellii | reverse complement strand
AGAGAGAGAGAGAGAGAGAGAGAGAGAGAGAGAGAGAGAGAGAGAGAGAGAGAGAGAGAGAGAGAGAGAGAGAGAGAGAGAGAGAGAGAGAGAGAGAGAGAGAGAGAGAGAGAGAGAGAGAGAGAGAGAGAGAGAGAGAGAGAGAGAGAGAGAGAGAGAGAGAGAGAGAGAGAGAGAGAGAGAGAGAGAGAGAGAGAGAGAGAGAGAGAGAGAGAGAGAGAGAGAGAGAGAGAGAGAGAGAGAGAGAGAGAGAGAGAGAGAGAGAGAGAGAGAGAGAGAGAGAGAGAGAGAGAGAGAGAGAGTTAAAACTAGAAACTAATATGATATTTACATAATAGAACAAGAGAGTGAAGGAGTACTGAGTAGGATTGTACAATTATAAATTTTAACAAATTGAAAAATCCATTTTCAAAATTGAAAAATTATCTACTTTTATCGAAAAATCTCACTATTTTGGTATCAGAGCGCCTTAGATCTAAAAGACCTTATATGAAAAAAGACTATTATTTTAGAAAAACATTTTCTTACCATAGAACTTTGTTTTATAATAGACAACATTTAAAAATAGATAAATTATATAAAAAATCCTTAGAAAGTCATTTATTTACATTAAAATTAAGATTATCTTTAACTTATACATATAAAAATTCCGTAAATACACTTAGAGAAACTCTTAGACAATCTCAACAACAAATTAGGGAAGAATTAAATCAAGTAGAGTTTGAAATAAAAGAAGTAAAAGAAAGAATTAAAATAATTAAAAATAATCCTTATTACTATAATTCGGTAGGATAATATATGAGAAGACCATATAAAAATACTAGAGAATATAAAAAGGCTAAAAGAGAATTACAAGAGTTATATGTAAAAGCAGATATATTACTAAAAGACCTAAAAACTACAAGCTTTAAAAAGGAAATAACGAATAAATTAGATTATATATTTTTCTTAGCTAGAATTTTAGAACAAAAATTAATAAAAACATCTTAGATCAAGAAATATTTTAATCAAAAATACTTTATGAGAAATCTTCTATTTGCTAGAAGTATAAGATTTGAATATTGGATATTATACAGAGATATAGAAAAAAAGAAAAGATTAAAAAGAATAGAAAAAGCTATAGAAGCATACATATATATACGAAAATGAATTTTTTATACCAAACGCTTTTTACTTTGAAAAAACTATAAATAACAACGAATATATAAACACTTTAAAGTGGGAATTACAAGGAATTAGTGACACTATACATAATTATAATAAAAGAATAAAATTTTTTTACGAATATTATTACCCAACTACTTTAGGATAAAGTAACAATAGTAAAAATAGCTTCATTAAAAAACATAGAATACTTAGACTTACAAATCAATATAGAAAAAAGATTTCAAAGATTAAAATCAGACAATCTAATTAAGTGTAACTTTGAGAACGGAAATCATTGCTTACATACAGAAGACGCTCAATATAATACTTTAATAGATTTAATAATCAATCTCAGTGAAAAAATAAAAGAATCAAACAACAAAATTATTAAAATATTAAGTGAACAAGAAGAAACGCAAAATAAACAAAAACAACTCTTTAGTAAGATAGAAAGTAATTTAGATTACCTTAAGGAACAAGGAGTAGATTTAACTAGAAAATTAAACGAGTTAAAAAATAAATCTAAAGAAGAAGTTAGTAATACACTAATAATAAAAATACAAGAAATAAAGACAGAATTAGCATCAATAAAAGAAATAGTTCTTTCATGATCGATTTAATAGAATCAGAAACACATAGAGAAGCAATAAAACTAATAGGAAAAAGAATAGCCCTTCCATTAGATTATAAAGAATTTAACCCACCTTCAAAATCAGATCAAATTATTATACAACAGAACAATATAATAATAGCACTTTTATTACAACTAAATAATAAGATAGATAAAAACTTTAAAGAAAAAATTAGAAAGTAAAAATATAGATACAACTGGAATAGAAGAATTAATAGAAAAATTAAATAAAATAGAAATTACTCCTCAAAAAGAGAAAATAATTAAAAAACAGAAAAAATGGATATTTTCCCAACTAGATCAAGAAATAAAGGACAAGAAAGACCAAGACCAAGTTACTCCCAGAATATGATAAGCAATAATTTTTTGTCAAGAATATTAAATAGAAAGACAAAAGAAGAAACTAATCAACAATTAGAAGAAATAATAGATACAGATAAAGATATACAAATCTTCCAACAAAATCAATTAAATTTATTGAATCCAAAAATTTTATATAATACAAATTCAAAATCTCAACTATGTAGACATTATAGAGAAGAACAATTATCAGTATTAGGAAAAAATTCTGTATCTTTACCACTCATAAACTCTGAATCTGTAAATGAAATAAAACATGTTAAAAAAGATTTAATGCATATAGGATTAATAGTTATAGGAATTAAATGATTAACTAGAAAAAACTTAGGAACAAAGACATTAATTACAATATATGATAATAGATGGTCATACATAAAAAAGGCAATTATATGATTAACAGAAGTAGATATGACTAATAATGGAGGAATTTTCTACATAAGTCCAGATTTTATGATGAATTTAAATGAATTTGGGAACCAAATAAGAATAGGAATACAAACTAAAGGATATGAAGAAATGCATAGTGGAAAGAACTTATTAATGTGTATAGGATTTTTAGGAAAAACGACAGATAATAGTAACACTAGATTTAAATTACAAATAAAAGATGTAGTAGAAGTAATGGGAAATAAAGGGATAAAATTAATAAAACCTATAAAAATAAGTCCTGAAGAATATGCAGGATTAGAATGAAAATTAGGAGATTTTAAAGAAAAAGAAGCATTAATACCAAATGCTCATATAATATATACAAATTCTAAAGGAGAACCTTCAATTAGATTTACAGATTACAATTATGAAGCTCAAAAAGAATTTGAAGAAGAAAGTGTTGTAGAAGAAATGCCCTTAGAAGGAATGAATATAGAAATCATATTAGAAGAAGATTTTGCAGTAGATTTGGTTATAGAAAAAGCCAAAGAAATAAGTAAAAACAATAAGAATAGATTATTTACATGCAAAGGATGTAAATTAAAAGACTTAAATTTAGAACAAACAATATCTCATTTTAAAATATGTGAACAAAGAACTGATAATACAGGATATAGATTAGAAAATAATTTACAAGATAAATTAGAAAAAAGTAATAATATAATGAAACAAATACAAGATAGTGATAGTGAAATATCCGAGTTAGAATCTATACTAAGTCAAAAAGAATTAATGGAAACAGCAAGTTCTAGTACTCCATTCCAAAGAACAAATGAACAAGGATATACGGCAGATAATAGCACAGGAAATATACCACGTAGAAGAGTATATAGACAAGGAGATACTCCAATAAAAAAAGTTAAACCTATGGGAAAAAGAATGCCTATAGAAAAACCAATAATACTCCAAGAAGGAGGAAGTAAAGAAATTTTTTTTAAATATAGCGGCACATGATCCACAAAGATGGAATTCAGTAATAGACTTATGGAAAGGAATAGTAGTAGCAGATTTTATAAAAAATTATACAGAAACTGATGCTGAAACTGTATAAATACTTAGAAACATTCCTAGGAGAATCAACCAAAGCTCTATGGGAAGCTTATAAAGTAGAATTCCCATCAGAATTTCAGTACTTAGTATCATTAGGACCAAACCCATATAATTTTACAAATAAAATACATACATTAATAACAGGAGAAGACCCAAATAGTGGATTAGTAGCCTTACAACGAAATGTAGTAATAAAATTAGAACAATTAAGTATAAGTAATTGGTCTTATATAAAGAAATTTTTAAATGATTATTTCTATTTTGTACAATTAGTGGAAATGCCTTTGACCAAGACTTAGGTAAAAAATTATTTAACAAACTACCAGGAGCTTTAAGAAGAGAAATAGAAGAAAGATGGACTAAAAGAGAAGGAGTAGCACAAAACCCTCAAGCAAAATGGTCAATAGGACATAGAATACAACATATAATGGAAATATTACAAGAAAAATGTACTAATTTACAAATACAAAAACAATTAAAGCAAAATGAAATGAATTTCTGTAAAGATATAATATATACAACCCAAAATTATGATAAAAATCAATATAAAAAGAAAAAGTATAAGAAATATAACCCATAAAACAATAAGAGACATAATAAAAAAGGATATTTTCTTAGAAAATCTTTAGCTAGGAAACTATATTTGAATAGGGATAGACATGTTAGAAAATATAGAACAGATAGAAATTATAAAAATAAATTAGAATGTTTTACATGTGGAAGTATGGAACATCTAGCAAATACTTGTCCTAAAAGATATAATGCTAAGACTAGAAATGCTCAACTAGTAGAAGAATTTAATGAAGCATTGTTAAATGTAGATGAATATATGTCAGATAATGAAAGCATCTACTCTATAGTAAGTATTTATATAGATGAGAACAACAAAGAAGAAGATTCTTCTAATTCAGAAGGAGAAGAATTAATTAATGAAATAGGAATAGAAAATTTAGATCTAGAAGACCTAAAAATTAATTTTATGAATATAATAGAATGTGAACATAATTTTGAAAAAGATACAGGATTAGACAGTAATCCATGTAATTGGTGTAAATGGTATCCAAGTAAATACAAAAGAACTAAATGTAATAAATGCTTTATAGAAGGATGTATAAGTTGTATAGAAACACAATAAGGAATAATAACTCAGAAAAGAAAAGAGGTACATATAAATGAACCTCTAATAAATTTAAAAGTATTAGTATTAGAAGCAAAAGTTAAAGAATTAGAAGAAAGAATAGTAATATTAGAAAAAGGAAAAAATGTTGAACAAGAACTACAACTAGATAATCAAGAATTAATGAATGAACAATCTAATACTTTAATATGTAATGAAGATAAAAATATAAATACTGCTAAAATATTAGCAAAACTTCAAATTGGAAAATATGAAATAGAGACTTTAGCATTAATAGATTCAGGATGTACCAAAAGTATTTTAAATAAAAAAATCGTACCTCCAGAATTAATAAAAACTTTAGAAAAACCACTTGCAACTATGCAAATGGATGGAACACATAATATATATAGATACTACATAGATAAAGCACAAATAAGTTTTTAAATACTTGTTCAAAATTCTATAAACCTACCTATAAGATGGATAAAATATGGATAAGAGATTTAGATATAAGAGTAGATTTTGTGTTAGGACTAGATTTTATACTATGCAATAAAGGAGGAACTTTAATAACGAAAGATGGGATACTTTTCATTAAATATTATTTATACTTCGGTCTTAACTAATAAAATGGACACTAAAGTAAGACATAAAGAAAAATGTTGCGAGAATTGTGAAAATAATATACAATGTACTAAAACGGAATGTAATACATTATACGAGAATATACTAGAGATAGATAAAGAAGAAGAGATAGTTAATAAAAACTGTGTTCTAATAGAAATAGAAACAGAATTATATAATTATAAGACAGGAATTCAGCAAACAGGACAAATAAAGAACCAACGAGATCTTGATAATATAGTAAAATTTTTAGATCAAATAGAAATAATAGGAGAAAAACCATTAAAACATTGGGAAAATAATCAAATAGTATGTAAGTTAGATATAATAAACCCAGAATATATAATAAAAACAGCCTTAATAGAGGCTACAAATCAAGATCAAGAAGATTTTAAAATACAAATTATAGAACTATTAGAATTAGGTGTAATAAGAAGATCTACTTCAAAACATAGATCAGCAGCATTTATGCTAAGAAATCATAGTGAAATAGTTAGAGGAAAAGCTAGAATGGTTATAAATTACAAAAGACTAAATGACAATACTAGAACAGACGGTTATAAATTACCAGATAAGACAGAGTTAATAAATAGAATTCAAGGAAAAACAATTTTTAGTAAATTTGATTGTAAGTCAGGATACTGGCAAATAAAAATGCATCCAGACAGTGTAGAATGGACAGCTTTTAACTGTCCTGAAGGACATTTTGAATGGTTAGTTATGCCATTTGGATTAAAAACAGCACCTCCAATTTTCCAAAGAAAAATGGATAAAATATTTGGAGAATATAAAAAATTTGTTTTAGTATATGTAGATGATATTTTAGTATTTTGTAAAAATATAAAAGAACACTTAGGACATTTACAAACTGTTTTTAGACTATTTGTTAATAATGGAATAATAATTAGCAAAAAGAAAATAGAATTATGTAAAAACTATATAAACTTTTTAGGAATCACTTTAGGAGAAGGAAAGGTTAAACTACAACCTCATATAGCTAAAAAAGCTCTAGACATGCCAGATAAATTAAATAATTTAAAAGATTTACAAAAATTCCTATGTATAATTAATTATGCAAGACCTTTTATTAAAGATTTAGGAAAAATAGCAGGACCATTATACTCTAAGACAGGAACTAAGGGACAAAGAAATTTTAATATTGAAGACATAAAATAAGTACAAAAAATAAAAGAAAAAATATAAAAATATTCCCGATCTTAATATGCCATTAGAATCAGACTATTTAATAATAGAGACAGATGGAAGTTTTGAAGGATTGGGTGCAGTATTAAAATCAAGACCACATAAATACAGTTCTAAACAAGAAGAAAAAATATGTCCTTATCAAAGTGGAAAATTCAAAGAAAAGGGTAATAAAGCTAGTATAGATGTTGAAATTTTAGCTGTAATCTATGGTTTAAATAGTTTTAGAATTTGTATTCTAAATAAACCAGAAATATTAATAAGAACAGATTGTGAAGCTATAGTAAAATTTCATCAAAAAATTAATGATAAAACTAGTAGTAGAAGAAGATGGCTAAACTTTTTAGATACTATATCAATTTATCATTCTATAATTTTTGAGCGTATCAAGGGAAATGATAATAATATTGCAGATCAGCTAAGTAGATTACTGATCAAAGTTTAAATTTTACAGAATGAGACCTCTACTATCAGACAAAGGTAAAAGGGTTCAACCTTCAACCGCAGGTTTGACAGACTCTTACAAACAGACAATGTTAGCAAATTTGCATTTTAAACCTCTAGATAAAATTGATGATGTTAGAATAGAAAGACTGCAGTTTGGACAACAAAATTTAATAGCATGCGAGCCGTCTAACTGGACATTCTGACATTTATCTAACTGTCAATTAGACAAACAACAAACATGCCTCATAGACAATATATGGATAGGTCATAATAAAAAAGACACTAAATATGTAATTGCAGTTTTAAATGCTTTAGGATATTATTTTACTAGTAAAAACAAAGAAAATAGATTTAAATATTATGTAGTAATTCATGGTAAAACAAATGGTATTTTTCAGACATGGATAGAAGTTTTAGACTCTATTAAAGGATTTCAAAAACCTCTTTTTAAAGGTTTTAATGATTTTACAGAAGCTTTAGACTATGCTAGAGGAATATTAGGACCAAATTACTATATCTCTCCAGCCCTTAGACAAAACCCAAATAAAACTCCACAATACAACATCCAAAAAGACACATATAAAGTAATATTTTGTGATCATTGTTCATCCATGACCGAAGCATTCAAAAGGCTAAATTTGAGAAATGAAGCCCTAATGCAAGAAAATGCCAAGCTCAGAGAAAGACTCCAAAGAATGGAAAGCAAAGGTAAGACTAAACAAGATGTACAAACTCAGACAGATATACAGGGTTTTCCATCCCAAATAAAAATGGATGAGATGGGTGTGCATTCCAAACTGAATGCTAAGAAATCCACTGTTTCGGATGAAGATACAGCTAGTCCGGTTCAAACGGTAGCCGGTAAAGACTTCTCAAACGCGTTGATGGCTGTTACTTTGCCAAAAAGTGAAAAGGATGAAGGTTCATCTTCCAGAAGAAGGTTACCTCTTTCATTTAACCAGACTATTAGACAAAAAATCAAAAAATCTCAAAAAAATAAAGATCTAGAATCCCTTATAACCCAAACCGTAGAAAAATTACTTAAACAAAAACAAGAAAAAGATAAACATATAAACCCAAGCCCAATACAAAGCCCAAGACAAGATTCTGTTTCAAGCCCAAATAATTCAGATAATATTTCAGACTCAATGCAATTTGCTCAAGACCCAAATGATGATGACTCTGGTATGAGTTTTGATGCAATTGCATTACATAATTTAGATACTTAAAAAAAAATAAAAATGTGAGTCCCACTTTACTCACTACCACACATGTGGAAAAACTGTTGGGACGCGTCTTTACTTTAAAAATAAAAATAATGTATAAGAGAAAAGTATTGACAGACGGATACCAGACTACAAGGACAATAGTGCAAGAAAAGGAACATTATTTCACGTGATGATGGGGCCCAGATGTGTACCCGGCTGAGATGATAAGATTCCTTTTTCATTTGAAATCCGAAGTTTGAAGTCCGAAGATCTCTATAAAAAGCAAGCATTATCAAGACAAGAAAAGGCAGAAGGCGAAAAAGGCTAAGACTACCACAACAAAACTCTCTCAAAATCCTCAAAACAACCCCTTTTCTCTCTAAAATTATCTTTTAACAGATTGTAGTAAAGATTTCAGTTCTTTATTCCAAAAAGTTTGTTTTAAGTAAAAGTTTGGAAGCTTTTCACGTTTCCCGAAAGGGAAACTTCACTCTGTTCTGAATAATGTAAGTTTTCATATTTAAAGTTTCTAGTAAACTTCCCATATATGTAAATTATGTGTGTTTATAAAATGTTAATTATTTGATAAATTCATGTAAATTTATGAATATCATCATGAATCTATATTACTTAGTATATGGTTAGTCTCTTAGCTTCTTAAAAGTATCGATGGATTAACCTGTAAATTCCTAGGACATTGTCAGGTTAAATGTTCTGAGGAAAGAACTATGAATAACCAAATCCGGGGTGTGGTTAAAGAAGATTACTTTTAAGAACAAAGTCTGAGAGAAAGAGATGAACAATAATAATAGATTCATGAATGGACAGAGTCCATAAAAAAAATAATTATCCAAATGGTCCCAAAGTAGCAACTTCATTTCCATTTCTTCATAATCTGAGGATTTACTGATGTTGTTCACTTTCTTCTTAGTAGGTATAGAAGGCAACAACATGACCGGGCGATCACCAGTAGCAGCTGTCTTATGCTTGTCATCTGAGCAGTTGAACACTAAATTAGTTCTTGCTAATGCCTCTGTAAGATAAAGAATTAGATCAGCAGCAGCCACTGAAAGGCGAGTTGGCAGCTCAAATTCCCCCTGCACTGTGCTACAAATTTGAAAGAAGCAAACTTAGGCATGTGCCTTTGTTAAAAATGTAAAGTCGGTTAGCAAATACTGAGTTTCAGAAGCATAGTCTAAGATCCCTCAAGTGGTTGTGGAAATATAGCTTCCGACAGCAAAAGTTTGAATGAAGTTACCCAGAAACAATTCAATTTTCCCTTGTTGAAATATACATGCATTTTTCTTCATTTGGGTTTTCGAGGATAGGTATGCATTCTCAAATTATGACATTTCTCAAACAACTCAAAGTTAAATGATAGGACTGCCATCTAGAAAATTTTTGTAGTTCTGCTTTATGTCCTTTAAGATATATATAAAAAGTTAAAATAAAAAAAAAACTTTTGACATGAGCTTTATATTATTCATCGACCATAAATTTTGGAGCTAACACAAGTTTAAAAGGTATGTGAAGCACTACACTCTTTTTTTGGTAGAAGAAAGATTTTCAAATTCTGGTTTTTTTCCATAATTATAGATTCTGGGCCAGCTTGCGCGCACCTACCTCCCATTCAGTTTTCAGTAGTAGCAATGAGATTTTATCATTTACTTTTCTGTAAATGTTAGCAATATTGAGCAACCAGTAATAGATGAGCATCTAATAAAAAGGAAAAGAGGAAATGATAGGCAACACTAAAGGAAGAAAGAAAAGAAATACACACACCTTCCGTCATATACAATAGACTCAAGATGGGACATACATGTGCAGAAAATCTTCAGAAGTGCATCATATCTACATCGAACCCCTGTTTAAAAACAAAAAACTCTGTAAACTAAAAATTAACAAGCTTAAAAATTATCTGCTCGGACTGTGGGCAACATGTTCCAATGGACCACCGACCACAGAGCAATAGGATACTCCCATTCTCCATTCCCACACAACAAATAAAACCTCAATGATATCCCAATTTCACTTACTTAGTCTGATCTGGTGCAACTACGATAGAACTGATAATTGATGTTAATTTCTATTATGTGTACCCAGAAAGGGTTTAGATGATAAGTTTGAAAGTTCTTACAAATAAGCGTGATTTGTCACCTTATGAAGATTTCAAGGGAGCACAAAAAGGAAAGAACTTTATTTTGAGGGAAGCTGAAACATTTGGGGTGGCCACAGAAGGAACTTCAGGTGTGTTTTGAAAGCCCCATGGGAATTGAAAGAGTGTATTAGTGTAATTAAGAAAAATTACATAGTTTGACTTGTTTGTTGCTTTGTCTGGCCAAGTAATAATTTGGATAGTACTGAATTGACTGTAATTGAAGGAGTGCAATTACACTCCTAACCTTCAAGGAGGGTTAAGAATTTGTGTTAATTATATTCAAAAGCTTCAGATTTCATTTCATTTTTCAAACATAAATTACATGAAACTTCGGTTTATTTCTTTGTTAAACATACTTGAAATTTCGGTTATTTCTTTGTTAAACATACTCCTACTCTATTCATCAGAGGAAACATTTCATATTGAAAAATTCTTTCACACCTCATATATATATTCTATTATCATTATAAAAACAAAGAGAATCTTGAATTTAAAATGACATTCATGTCAATTAGTTGAAAATTATAAAATTGTACAACAATATACCTGGTGTAAAAATTTTTTGTGCTTGTTGGTGGTGAACATTTATTTTTCTCTCTCTGGCACACTTCTCGAGGGAGGGAGGGGAACTCTTTTCCGGTGATCTTCTGTCGCCATGGGAGAGAGTAGAATCTATTTTGCAGTAGGGTTCAAGTCATACGACATAATGAAAGCTCACATCGAGGTCAGATTTTTTGTTTGATTGGGTGGAAAGAAGTAGAAAATTGATGTGCAGGCTTACTTTCAACAGGAAGACCATAGAACAGATCATTTTTGCTCTATGTGAAGCTTCTACAGACAACGGTACACATACGAAAAGATGGAAGATGAATGAACAATTTGCATATTTCTTTTGCTCTAGAAAACATAATATATTTGGCAGATTCATTAGTAGCAGTAAGGGGGGAAGAGATCTGTTATTATACTACCTGAGTATGCATTAAATACGGGGTGGGGAGACATAGCATTAAAGATAGCAAACTTCATTAAAGATACAAATGTTCCTTCTTTTGTGGACAAGCCCAGAAGGGCAGATCCAAAAATCCTATATGATGATATGGTCAGAACCAGCGAGTGGCAGTCCAAGGAAGCATAGGAAGCTGTCATAAATCACAATAGGAAAGCCAAATCTGTTACGGACGGAAACACTGGACAAGAAAAGGGTCTACTTGCTAGATGCATGTTGGAAGGCTCAATACATATCTGAAGGAGATTCCCACACTCTCAGATATCAGAAAATGGGCGGTGAACACCTGGAAGAAGTCTTTTGGGGTCAACATATACGAGATGGGGGGTCGCACCTTTCTATTTGAATTCCCAAACAGGAACATGGCGGAGCACATAATCCATGGAAAATGGGCATGGAGACATTCAAAGATGCACTTAGAATGGTGGTCTCCTACGGCTGGATGTTGCACAAATTACGGAACTTCGACATGGATAAGGGTTGTGGGGCTTCCACTTCACTTGTGGACGGAAAAAATATTCAAGGCCATTGGAGATCAGTGCGGAGGTTGGCTTGAAACAGAGGAAGAGACTTCTTTAAAGAATCATCTAAAATGGGCAAGATTGAAGATTAAGGGTGATGGGAGAACAGTTCCAAAGAAGTAAAGTTTGTGGATAAGGATCTAACTTACTTTATTCCGATCTGGCTGGAAGTCCAGCCGAGAGTGGTCTTGAAGGAGACGAAGAAACGACAGAAATTTACCATTGGATAATAGATGGGAAAGGGGATAAAACCAGTGATTTTATCGCTGAGAAGGAGCAGGCTGAACACGTGGGATTTAGGTCAAAATTAACAGCTGGCATGGGCCATGGGCCTTGTGACACAAAAAAGAATTCTTTTGCTAAGTGGACTGGACCAGGCTTGAGTCTTCTGAAAACTGATGCAATAGATAAAAGGGGTTGAACTTTTCCTTATAGGCCCAAACTATAATGAGGCCCAACTCCTAGAGTTAAACAATAAACGAACACAGACCCCATGCTAGTCGAGATTGAAGCAAATTCCACAGACTCAACCTTTTTCAACAGCGAGAATAGAGATCTAAATGCAAATTCATTTACAGAACCTCAACCAAAATATATAATGGAAGGGGAAGAGGATTATGTTGATGCAGTAAAAATTATTGAATAAAAAGATTCGGAGTTTGACACTTTATGCTACAATATGTAACTGGTGAATTGCAATGAAGAAGATTTCTATATCTGTGAAGACGTAGAGCCACTTAACTTTCAAGTTGTTGAAGAAGAAAGTGACGGGGAGATGGATGTATCACTGTTGGTTCATCAAAATATAACCAAGTTGAGCAAAGAGTTCGGGGTTGAGTTTGAGAGGGTGCAGAAAGGAAGCCTTAACACTCTTCAAGAAGATAGACAAAAGAAGACATTCAAGGAATATAGAATCAGAGCGGAAAACAGGGGAAAGCACCAAAGTCAAAGGCATACAAGAGCTCATAGTTTTAATAACAGATATGAAATTCCAAAGCAAAGGCACAAGAAATAAGGGGAGGGGAAAGGCTTTAGATATATGATGGATGTCTCCATAATTCATGGAATGTGAGGGGTTTAAATTGTCGGAATAAAAGGAGGATGATAAATAGTATGATTCAGGAATGGAGAGCAGATGTGATCTGCTTACAGGAGACAAAACTTGAAGGAAATAGTGGGGAGGAAATTAAAGAAGTGTGGGGAAAAAGAGGGGTCAAATATGGGGAACTGTAGGCTAGTGGCACTAGGGGAGACATATTAATGATGTGGGACGAAAATGTTTGGGAAGGGAAAGAATTGGAGATAGGCTCATACACTTTGACTTGCAGTTTTAAATCAAGGGCAAATGGTTTCACTTGGCACATGACAGGGGTATATGCACCAACCTGCAACTTAGAAAGATAGGAGGTGTGGTGCGAGATAGGGGTTGTTAGGAGTTTATTTACAGGGCCTTGGGTTCTTGGGGGTGATTTCAATACTGTTAGATATGATTTAGAAAAAGAGGAACTGCTCCAGAACCTCTGTGTACATGAATGATTTCTCTGATGTTATTGAGGACATGGAGCTAATTAATCCACCACTTGAAGGGGGGGAACTACACGTGGGCCAGGGGATCTAACCTGGAAGCTATTTCAAGGATAGACAGAATTATGTACTCTTCTGAATGGGGGGAGAGTTTCTGTAATGTGAATCATGAACTAGTGCCTCGAGTTTGTTCTGACCATGCACCAATTGCACTTAAAAGTGGTCGTTGGAGTCACACAAAATGATATTTCAAATTTGAAGGATGGTGGTTGGAGACTGTAACGACCTGTTTAGTCGTTTTGAGCAGCAGATTTTATTTCTGGAAAAACTGGCTGAGACGACGGATCCCACGACGGACCGTCGTGGGCACGACGGACCATCGAGGGGGTCTCGTCCCAAAACACTTAGAATTCTAAAAATTGGGTACTGAAATCGATTCTCTGAACTTCGCGACGAAATGGCAGGACGGACCGTC
>NC_028639.1:36594830-36653247 GCF_001406875.1 Solanum pennellii | reverse complement strand
TCAGGGTGAGCTATTGCTTCTAGCTTGGACTGGATCTTCCTCTTCATGTCTTGATGCCTTGAAGTTCCGGCATGGACTAGCTTTTTGCTTATTTTAGCTTCTTAGATACTCTTAGATTAGTAATTTGAGGATAGATGTTCTTGTGGTGATGACTTCCAGATTTTGGGAATAAATAGTATTGAGTTTTATAAGTTATTTAATCGATTTTCATTAATGAGTTAATGTCTTCCGCATTATATTTTGTTATTTATGGTTGAAATGTTGGGGTTTAGATTGGTTGGTTCGCTCACATAGTAGGTAAAGTGTGGGTGCCAGTCGCGGCCCGTTTTGGGTCGTGACAGAGACCGAGGATTTCAATGAAAGAATTAAAGATTGGTGGACATCTTTTGACTTCGAAGGGAGGCCTGATTTCATCCTAGCTTCCAAGCTAAAAGCTATGAAGACTAAACTGAACGATTGGAGTGTAAGCACTTATGATAACCTGGAAAAAAGAAAGAAGGAGATGCTCAACAGAGTTCATGAGTTTGACAACATTCAATAGTCCAGGACTTCAATTGAAGGAGAGACTCTTCAAAAAGCAAGTGTGGTAAAGGAGTTTGAAGAGTACACAAAGAAGGAAGAGAATAGCTTGGAGACAGAGATCTAGAACTCTGCAGATAAAACAAGGGTACAAAAATACAAAGTTCTTTCAGAGAAAGGCAAATGCTCATAAGAGATTCAGTCATATTGATAAATTGGTGGTAGAAGATCAAGAACTGGTGGATCCTATAGATATCAAAACAGAAATTGTTTCTTTTTATAAGAAGTTGTACAAGAAAAGTGAGAACTGGAGACCATCCTTGAACATGAACCATTGTCCTTCCATCAGCTTTGAGGATCAACAAGAACTACAAAATCCTTTTGAAGAAGAGGAGGTCCTTCTTGGACTTAAAGCTTGTGTTGTAGACAAAGCACCAGGTCCAGATGGATACACAAAGGGTTTTTTTTGTTAATTGCTGAAAGATAGTGAAGAGGGATTTGATGTCTAGTATGCAGAACTTTGATTCCCAGGATTTTTTTGAAAAGAGCTTTAATGCAACATGCATATCTCTCATCCCAAAAAAAGAGTGGTGCAAAGGAATTGAGAGACTTTAGACCTATCAGTTTAATTGGAATCATATACAAATTGATTGCAAAGATTCTCACAGAGAGATTGAAGAAAGTGATGCACAAGCTAGTAGATACTCACCAAATGGCCTTTCTAAGAGGAAAGCAAATAACTGATGCAATCTCCATTTCCAATGAGTGTCTAGACTCAAGAGTGAAGGAAAAGTCCCTCAGGAGTCACTTGCAAACATGACATAGAGAAAGCATATAATCATGTCAATTGGAGATTCCTACTTGAAATCATGAAGAGAATGGGCTTTGGATTGAAGTAGATCAGATGGATAAAGTTTTGTATAAGCACTATTAAATTCTCAATAATGATAAATGGATCTTCTGAAGGTTTCTTTCCACCAGACAGAGGAGTAAGACAAGGTGATCCTCTCTCACCTTTTCTATTCATTATAGTGATTGAAGGCCTAAACAATATGCTAAAGACTTCTCACACTAAAGGGTGGATAAGGGGCTTTAATGTAGCAAATAAGGGGAATCAAAGATTGGAAGTCACTCATCTCTAATATGCAGATGAAACTCTCATCTTCTGTGATGCAGAAGAAAGCCAACTTAAGATCCTGAGAGTGATACTCATTCTTTTTGAAGCAACTCCAGGTCTTAATATCAACTGGAGGAAAAGTCTTATTTTTCAAATTAATGAGGAGAACAGAATGCAACACCTGACAGAGATCTTGGGGGGAGAAATTGGTAAACTACCAACAACAATTTGGGGATGCCTTTGGGAGCCAAAAGCAATTCCAATGAAATCTGGAATGGGGTGCTGGAGAAATGTGAAAGAAGACTATCTAGATGGAAAGCACAGTATCTGTCTAGAGGTGGAAGATTGACCCTGATCAACTCGGTCTTAGATGCTTTGCCAACATATTTGATGTCAGTTTTTCCTCTCCCCGCTAAGGTGGAGGAAAGAATCGATGCATTAAGGAGGAATTTTTTGTGGAATGGATAGAAAGAATACAAAGGATTTCATTTGGTCAAATGGAAGACTGTAATCCTTCCAAAGAAACAAGGTGGGTTAGGCATTGAAACTTGAAGAAACAGAACAAAAGTCTTATGATGAAGTGGTTATGGAGATTTCCTAAAGAGGAGCAATCCCTTTGGGTAAGAGTGATTCAGGCCAAGTATGACAAGATAGATCACTGGAAAACTAAGGAAGTGACTTCTGCATATGGTATTAGTCTATGGAGATCAATTAGAAATTTGAGGCATTGTTTCTTCCAAAGAACTAGATTCAATGTAAACAATGGAAGAAGGATTTTGTTTTGGGACGATAATTGGTTAGGAAATGGCAGCCTCAAACAGCTCTTTCCAGACATCTATCTGGTGAATCAGCAACATGAAGCCACTGTGCAAGATGTTTGGTTCATTCGTGGATGGAACTCAACATATAGAAGGATGATACAAGACTGTGAGGTGGATAGACTAGCTGAATTTTATGGTACCCTGGACCATTTTCGAGGATTAAAAGAAGCAGAAGACACTCTTAGGTGGATTCATCACAGCAAAGGTGTCTTCACAGTTAGCTCTTCCTACAAGAACTTGAATCAAATGGGGACTCAACTATGATTTTTGCCTTGGAAGCTTATCTGGAAAGTCAAAATTCCATATAAGGTGGTAACTTTACTTGGCTGGTAGTTAAAAAGGCGGTACTAACACACTAACACAGGAAAATCTAATGAATAGGGGAATACATACATGTCCTAGATGTTTTTTTGTGAGCAACAGGCAGAGACAATCAACCATCTGTTTCTTCATTGCAACATGGTTAGACAATTGTGGCACTTATTTACCATATTCAGGGGCACAAACTGGACCATGCCACAAAGGGCAAGTCAAGCCATAGAAAGCTGGAACAATGAAGGCAATGGTAGTACAAACCAAAGCAGATGGAGAATTGTCCCAACAGTGATTTGGTGGATCATGTGGAAGGAGAGAAATATGAGATGCTTTGAGAGTGTTAGTAGTTCTTTACACAGGATTAAAATGAACTGCACAACCACTTTTTGCTATTGGTGCAGTTTGGAGTATGTAGATGATCATATAGCTGTTAGAGATATCCTAGGTCCTTTGTAAGATGAAGTAGAATCTAGTTTTGTTTTGTTTTAAGCACACACAACTGTATGTAGCTCCATGATGTAAATTTGGGACCCCAGCCTTTTGTGTTGAAGATTAATATACAAAACTGTTACCGTTGTCAAAAAAATACCTGGTGTATCTCAAAAGTGGGGTCTGAGGAGGGTGGTGTGTATGCTGCCTTACCCCTACCTTCCTAATTAGTTAAAATTTTTAAATTTATAATTTAGGTACCAGGTTCATTGTTGATCTTTTGATGAACTGTACCTCAATCATGTAGTCAATCGTAAACCCTTCCTTGTCTTTTGCTTGAGGTACTTGGTTCATTGATACTTCTCTTCTTGATGTGCACATCATCCTCATCTTCTAGAGAACCAGTTCTTTCACCTAGGTTCTTAAAAAGTTTATAATTCAATTTGCATCCATATATCTGTGTGGATCTTGGCTATTGTCTTTTGTAGGCTCTTATGTCTTTCCACACTCTTCTTCACTTCTTGTATTTAAATTTCCCTGGATCTTGATAATTTTAGAACCAGACTGTTTGTCATCTCTGTGCTGAGGTCATCAGAGAACCAGGTTCCTTAGTTCTGTAGTACCTTGGAACTTGCTTCTTCCATCATATTTTTGTGGCACTTCTGTTGGTCTTCTCATCTTCAACACATGGGAGTGGGATTCTTCAAAGCTTTGATGTATCCAACACTCTCTCTTCATGAGCTTTCAGAATGAGAAAATGTTAATTTTTTCTTTGTCATGCGATAAGACCTTTACACATACTCTTGCTTCGTCCTACCTTGGTCTTCCGTTTCGACTCAGAGAGGAGTTTCATGCCCTAGTTTTCTATGTGTTTCAGGACTCTTCTATTGATTCTTCAGATGAGATATGATATCAGTTTTGTCAACTCTTTTGTGCCGCCCACCTACCTTCCAAGAAAAGGTGGTACAAGCCTCCTCAATTCAAGAACCAGGTTCCCAGCAACAGTATATGATATATGGGATGACAGATCATGGCGCCTTTGTTGTGGTCTTGTGATATATCTTTGTTATGATTCATTGATTTTTGCACCATGGGAGTGGGATAGTTTTATTTAGAACACATCCCATAATCCTTTTGTACTAGGGTTAAGTGAGAGGATTTTTTTCTCCCGACTACTTGACATGTGTATAATTCATTCACATATATTATAGCTTCCTCTCACTACAACCCTTTTAACCGGATCAGATGTTGTATCTAGGAACCCAGGATGCTTGGGTTGCTTTGTCCAGAAAAGGGATAGGTTGAATTCCTTCAAGTCAATCCTGATAGATTTGCATTTATTAGGGAAAAACCTAGTTCCTTCAATGCCCCTTTTATAAAAAAAATTGTATGTTCCTACCAATTGCTCTTAATTTGGCTATGCATGTGTCGTTGAAATGTCCATTGTTTCCACAATTAGTGTGTAGTCGATTATATGGGATAGAGACATATATACTTCTGAGATTTTATAAAGTCTCTCTTTTTTAATCCCAATCCCTGTATGTATGTGTTGCAGTGGTTTTCATGTAGAGATATTAGTGCTTATGAGGACCTGTTCCATTCAAGTTCTCTCTTCACTTCATTTGTATTCCTTTCCAGTTCTTCTTGAAGCACCATGTTCCTTTCATTCTCTATGGAAATCTGTTTTGACAATTCCTCGCATTTTTTCAGGATTCTCTTGAATATCTTCAACCTAATCCTTCCCTTTTGTAGATGCAGCTAGGAGTTTATCTTTCCAAGTTTCTAACTCATGGTATCCTTTGCTCAGAACAATGTTCTTGAGGTACTCATTCATATTTTCCAAGTTCTCTTTACACTCTCCCAAATTTTTGATTTCCATCTCAAGGGTGACATATGTATTCATCCATTTTTTCATTTTAATCTGTAGACTCTTGAAGGTATTAATGTCAATGTGAGTCACGCACTCTACTTTTATCCTATAATGGATGTGAATAACATCCTTCATTTCAGTAAAGTTTGTCTCAACGTTATCATCATCATCTTCAGAGTCAAATTGTGCCATTATTGTCATGCTTTCTTCGAAGTCTGATTTTTCCTTGTTTTCCATGAACCGTCTATCTTTTCCCTTCTCAGCATAGGTTCTTGGGTTTTCTTCATAGTTAGATTGAAGAGTATCCCATATTTGATTTGTATTGCTGCAAGAAAGGATTTTATCCTATACATTGGATCCAATACCCTATAGAAGAATCTTCCTGGTTTGGATATTTCCCTGTATTTGTTTAATCTCCTCCTTCGCATACTACTATACTCACCCTAACTCGAGAATCTTTTAAGGCTACAACTTTTTGTAGACCTAAGGAACTGACTCTAGCCCAAGGCACAAACTAGGTAAACTGGTCATATAGCTTGCTTAACACAAAGTTTAGCCGTCTTTCTCCTTTAAATTACTTTGTAGCGTAAGCAAGCATAGCGGAACAAATAGAGCATATCTTGTAGCACAGTGAGGCGGTGAAGTTGCTGCACTGGATAGAGGTCGCTAAGATAGTTGGTAAGAATCGCTATTGCAAGCCTATCAAAACCTATTCTACTTATTTTGTCTCAAAAAAAAGCCTACAATACTTATTGATTATCAAAAAGTCAATCCCTCGGCCTTTCCCACCTCGGACTACCCCGACCCTAATATAAGACAATTCCTGTCCTCAAGTTAGGTAACAGAGCTAATTGCATTCAATAAAATAGAAACTTTTAGCATGAATCTTGGACCCAATTCATGCTTGAAAACAACAATTCTTCTTCCAATTTCATACATAAATTTGTGTATGGGAAGAAATTTGAGAAAGAAAATGTTGTCAATGTCTTGATCTCCTGCTGAATCTTCCAAAATGTTGTGGAATATTCAAGATGCCACCAAAGAGAATATTTAGCCATTTTATATAGGCATGAATTAGGGTTTTAGGGTAGCCTCCAAGTAATCCTAATGTACCCTTGCGCTTGGTTTCCTCGGGCCCGACTAAGACTGGCCCTCAAGTGCAAAGGCAGAAGGGAGCTTAACTGCAAGACCCACCAGTTGAGCAGGGACGAAAGTCGGCCTTACTGATCCGACGGTGTCGAGTGGCCTATTGTTGGGATTTTGGGGTCAAAGAATCTTAAGAATTGCCTCTCTTACTTTCATCTTTGGTTGATGAATTAAGACTGCCCCTCTATTATCTCAATGAAAGCCCAAGGGAATGTGAAAGCTATTTACCAGATCTTAGAAAAAAGGCACAAAGCCTAATGACCTGAGCTCATTTTGCTTCAACCCGTGAATCTTTTTAGCCATTAATCTTTGTCTTAACCAAAAGGAATTCTCTTTTTCTAGAATTATTTCCTACTATACAGTTTGAATGTTGCAAGAGGTTACTAATCATGTTATTCTTTGTTTCCCTCACCTTCATCTTCAACGATAAAGTAGTTTATGGAATGCCCTTCGCGTACTTCTTTTAGCCTTTGTGACCCATCACCCAATGGTTAATTCATTCCCGCCCTTAGGTATCATTTGGTAGAGTGTCTAAGAATAGGATGAATAGGGTTTATTAGTAATGTTGGGATTAGTTGCTTGAACTATTTCCTATCCATTATTTGGTTCGGTGTATTAAGGCCAGTTATATCTTTACCCATTCTTATTGATGTGTTGATAACTTGTGCATTGCTAATACTATGGCTTGCTATGCATTAATTATACACCCTATAATAGTATTTTAGGGTGTATAACTAATACATGTATTAATTATACATAGACTAAAAATCCTATCGTAAAATGGATTAAACAATACCATATCTAATACATGTATTAAATTCTCTAACATATCCTACCAAATGACCCCCAAGAGTTATTGCTTCAAGTAAATTTGCCTTGCTAATGCTAGCTCACCCTCTATTATAACTATACATAGTGGGAAAGAAGCACTACTGATTGTCATTACTGTGTTAGATCAACTACTTCAATTAAGAATTCTGGTAAGTTTGATCCTCGGGTAAGGTAGCTTCAATGGAATGAATCAAATACTTAAAGATGTTTTGAATACAACTTCTTTCCCTCAAACAATTGTAGCTTTTAATACAAGCTATTTCTTTTACACTTGAAGACGGAAATTGCTAAGAAGTCCTCAAACTTTTGAAGTGCACTGAGAGCATAAAGGTCCTCGAGACATATAGTCGAAAGAAAAAACAAACAGCTACATAAGTAACAGACTTGAACCAGTGCTGCAACTTGATTAAATGTAAGCATAGATTACAACCATCACCAGCATAACTTTACAGTCAACTTAATTTGGAAATTGGCATTTGGATTTGTCTTGCAGAAAGGGTCAAGAGAAATTACAGCCTGTAAAGAAGGGGCATAAATTGTTGCACGCCCAGAATTATATTACATATTTATGGCCATGGAAACTAATCTGGAAAACAAAGCTACAACCAAAGGTAATATGCTTCAGATGGTTGGCATTAGAGAATGCTTGTTTGACAGTGGACAATCTTTGTAGAAGAAACTTCCAGCTGGTCAGCAGGTGTTATTTGTGTCAGGGAAGTGCAGAATCAGTAAATCATCTTTTCTTGCATTGTGCGGTGGCTGCAGGCATATGACATATGTTACTTTCCCTATTCAGTTTGAACTGGGTGATGCCTCAAACTATCAGAGAAGTTGTTGTAAGTTGGGGCCATTCGACAGTTGATGGGGCCATCAAGAACACCAGGAGAATGATTCCAGCATGTATTTTTTGGTGCCTATGGACAGAAAGGAATCAACGGTCTTTTGATGAAATTTCAACTCCTAATCACTCACTCAAAGCTAAATGTTTGTTTAGTCTTTTTTGTTGGTCCGACCCGTCTTGTGTGAATAGTTACACTGCTTTCTTCTCTAGATTTTTGAATTGGTGGTTGGCTCCCATGTCTTAACTGCTATCATGTAACGGAGCTAGCATTTCTACTTTTGTAATCTTTGCATCTTATTGATGCTAGTAATGAAACAACTTACTTCATCAAAAAAAAAATAATAGAAAGACACATGATGTGGGGTTAAACAGAAACATAATTTAGAAAGCTCTACTTACCATGTGTAACGAGCCTGTCCATAGTAACCTCAAATTCAATAAGACTTTGTGCAAGGGTACACCAACCAAGGGATATATAACGATCCTCTTTCCTCGATAAAATGGACTTAAGATCATTTGCTAGAGCCTAGAAACTTATTTCGTCCTCAAAAAGCCAATTGAGAAGTATCATCACTTGGTTGCCACCCCGTGAATCTCAATGACTGGCAAAGTTTTATCAATGATGATTAAAAAAACAGCAACAAGAACAGATAAAAATACATGTAACAGGCTTTTGAGCCCAAAAATAGAAAAGCATGAGCATCTGCTAATAGTTGATGACAAATGCAAGAACATAAGCTAGGAAAAGAGAATAGGCCATTAGTTATGAAATTAAGCTGAGCAATTTTCTATTCACCATGTACAACAAAAGTAGTTCTATGGTAACAACATTCTCTCAATAGAACAAAAATCATGTGATAAACTAAAAACGTTAAGTGGTTTTGTGGCTCAGGCACATCATGCAGTGTGGATATTTCAAGCATTTCATGAATGATGTTAGTCACTCAAGACTAACTTAATGCACATGGGCATTGAATCAGCTAACCCATCTTACCTAGTGATGATGAGAAATAATGATGACCTTTAACTTCAGTAAGAAATAGGTTCTTGCTGATTATTCCCGGTAAACACACCATTACTGTGTATTGTGTACAAACTTGAAATCAATTCCTAATTGAACGCTCCGTCTTTCCCCAATTTCTATAGCACTTAACCTTTTCAGAATATTCCACAATGTTTGACACCATTCTATAACACCATTTCACTATTTTCAAGAATTTAATTTAAATTTATTCAGAATTCCAAACTTTGATGCAATATTTTTTCTATCAAGATAACTTCTCAATTATTACTTAATTTTTCTTCAACTAACATCCATCCATTAACAAACGATCATATAGACCGGGAAGTAGGGAGTACAATATACTCTTGTATCCGATAACATTTATCATTTAGGTTTAACAAGTGTTGAGGTTGAAAATGATGGACCAATGTTAAATTCTCCAACATGGGTAGAGTTTAACATGCTCAACTCCTGAAACGCTAAAGTGACAAATTTTATAGGAATATGGGAGTATTAAACTAATCAATATCAAATAGATTCAAGTTTTCCCCTTTACTTACATATACAACATCCCAGGAATAGATTGACAATAAGCCCTTCATTTTATTGACTAAATTGAAGTTAAACCCTATAAAACAATTTATAGGGAAACCTGGAAACTTCAACAAACAAAAAGAGTTGTTTAGTTCTTGCATGTTGAATAATAGGAACAAGAACTTGGTCCAAATATGACTCCTTTTCAGCAGCATCCTTCACATACTTGGTAAGAAACCATAAAGACTAAACCAAAGAAAATGGCAAAAAAAATGTAGAATTGTTTTTTTAACCGGAGAACAAAACTCGATCAATTATAAGGTACAAGATAGAACTTACCACCAATAGGTGAGATTTTTGGAGAAGGTTCAAGATGAGAAATGGTTTCCTGAAGCTTCTTAGGCTTACAAGTAAGCAATGTGTTTACAACACGACCCAGAGTTGCACAACTCACTGAATTCGACTCTGGCACTAGCTGTCTGTGTTCATCTTCTTCCATTGTTAGGATTGAATTCACAAGTGATTGGAACCCTTTGCTTGGAGAATTCAACGAGTTGTAAAGTAGTAGGGAAAGGGTGTTAATGTATATAAAACGAAACCTAAAGAGAGTTGGGAAAAGGGTCATAATAACCCACAACTTTGTTTTATTGGTTAACTTTATCCTTGCCATTAAATAAAAGTTATTTTTACCCCTATCGTTACCAATCTCATCATTTATACCCCTCAATTGAATGGAAAATCTCAAATTGACTTAAACTAACCCAATTCCAATTGAAATTGCCCAATTTTATATTTTAAAGCCAAACCCAAATCCGACCCACAATGCTAAATATCAAATACACAAACCCATCTCTTCTCTTTCTCTCTCACATCTGATAAAAAATTTAGTGCAGCAACAATTGCAAGCCGTGTAGGAATATCGTTGAAGAGTTACATTTCA
The DNA here is from genome assembly GCF_001406875.1 of Solanum pennellii. Classification (NCBI taxonomy): domain Eukaryota; kingdom Viridiplantae; phylum Streptophyta; class Magnoliopsida; order Solanales; family Solanaceae; genus Solanum; species Solanum pennellii. The sequence goes on along the minus strand of NC_028639.1, from coordinate 36,642,881 downwards.
TGAATGTGCATTTGGTTGTAGTATAAACCTTGAAGGAATAGAACAGAAGCAACCACCAAAGAATGTAAGAATTTCACACAGTTATATCAAGTATGATTAACACTGAGAGGTAATAGCCCAAAAACTCTAACTGCAAATTGGGGCTTTTATATTCATCTTGAGCAATCTCGATAAATCTACTGCGAAATGTTCTCGCAATGGGATTCTCATCTCAAATTGGAGCGATCTTAGAACTCATGCTTCCATCTTCACCACCTCTTCCTTCGTATATGTATGGCCCACTCGTAATATAATAAAAATCTTCAATATGTGATGGACTAGTTCCTCATACTTCCTATAAATCACCAAATCAAAATACTCTCTTCAGCAAAATTAAATACATAATCGAATTTTCCATGGAGGAATTGAATTCAATTTAATGTCCGACTATAATACTTACGTAACAATGAAAATCAAGAAAATGCCGAACAGTTAAAGTTTTTTTCAACATGGGTTGAGTAAGATGAGTTAAAGGGTGTTTGAGGATGCAGTAAATACTATAGATTTGAGCAATGGTGGTGAAGAAACACCATGAATGGGTCAAGTTATCTTTGATGGTGTTTCAATAAAGGAAGAACATTTGATGGTGTTTCAAGGGGAGTAAGAACATTAGAAGATGGTTTGGGGCTTAATTTGGTTTTAGTGGGTCGGATCCGGGTTAAAAGAGAAAATCAGATTATTCAATTGAAGTTGGGTTAATCTTAGTCAGTTTGGGATTTTTCATCCAATTGAGGGGTATAAACGATGAGATTAATAACGGAAGGGGTAAAAATAACTTCTATTTAACGGCAAGGGTATAATCAACCAATAAAACAAAGTTGAGGGGTATTTTTGACCCTTTTCCTAAGAGAGTTTAATGTTAATTATATATGTAACTAAATATAATTAAATGAAAGGTGTCAAATAAGTCTTGGTTTTGTTTTTGGTGACAAATCGATCAAAAACTGGTCAAATCAACTTTAAAATGTACTTAAGTAAATTTGGGACAAAATTAACATTTTCAAAACTTTCTAATCTTTTATAAAATACTAAAAAAGCACTTCATTTTTTCAACTTTTATAATTCTATCCAAACCATTCTTTTTTTAAAAAAAAAGGTAAATGAAAATTGGTATTTCTCTTCTTCTTCTCTCAATGTTCCCTCTTATCTTCTTCTTCCTCTTTAGAAAATCTGAAAATCCAACTATCAAAATAAATGTTCTCTCCCATTATCTTATCTTCCTTCTCATCTGTGGTCGTGACTCTCTCCTCTTTCTGAACTGAAGATTGTGTTTGACTTAAAATGGGTAAGTCATTTTTTTGAGAGATTTTACAATTTTGGAACAATACTAAGCTTTTTTCTTGGGTTAATGAAGAGTAAATCGTTCTATTGATGTGAAAACTGAATAATAGTGTAATGATACCTATTATTTATTGTTTTAGAAAGAAAATTAACAAACCCAAAAATTCATAATTTGAGAAAATGTATATGTAATGTTAACATCCAGTGAAAAATTCATTTTTTGTTGTTTTTGTTATTCTTTTTGTGACCATTTTGTTCATATGATTTAAGAAATATAGTTTTGTTCGGTTGTCCACAAATATTTGAGTGTAGGAGATTGAAAAAATTTATTTCTCAATCACTTTCTATAATTAGTGGAAAAAAACAATGATTACTGCTTTGTATCACACTCAAACCCAAAAAGCAAGGAGAACAAGAAGGAGAAGGACCTAGAGATGGAGAATGAGAAATTTAAAAAGAAAGCGAAAGAGAAAGAGAAAAAAGTTGAAGTCGTCAATTGTGATCTGAAGCAACAATATCCACCATTAATTTGATTGATGGTTATGTATACCATTGTAAATTACTTTTTTGGTGATAAGTTGTATATAACAATTGGTGAAGTGTTTCTTTTTTCTGATAATATTAATGATTTTTTTGAATTGAAACAAATGTCAATTATGATGGAAAAGAAGAAATGTGGTGTATGTGGCAACATATATAACCTATGTTGTGAAAAACACCACAAAATTATTTACATGTGCCCCAACAAAAAGGACATATGTGGCAACATATGTCATAGAAAGAAGATACGTGTCAACATTTCATTGTTACCAAGATGGTGTCTGTGGCAACATATATAACCTTTGTAGTAAAAAAAACTATAAAATTATCTGCATGTACCCCACCAGAAAGGATATATGCGGCAACAAATGTCACACTATGAATTATCAAAAAAAATTTAAAAAATAAAATAAAAATGTCTAAAACAATCGTCCTTTCATTTTCCTTCTCTCATCTCCTCTATAAAAGGTCGTTTCGTTTCATATTTAAAATTTAACTTATTTTTATTAATTTTCATTTTCTTTTTTATCTTTCCTTTCTCTCATTTAATTATGTTTTTAAAATTCAAATTGTTGCTATGTTTTCTACAACATCAGTGGTAATATGTTGCAATTTTCTTCTACAACAAAGCGTCATTGCCCTCATCATTTCTAATTTATTGTTGATATCTTCTAAGATAAAATATAATAGTTATTGCTTTTTATCACTTATTTGTTTTTACGATGGTTGGGTTGTTATTCCTTTTGAAATATTATCTAGAAAAAAATACATTTTAAGATGTATACGTTGCCACATATGACATGTCTGTTGTAATTTTTCCAACAAAACGTGCATTTGTTGTCACAAATGTCACTTCAATGTTGACTTATTCGATAATTGAGCGATTTATGAATGAAAAAAATGTCAAATTGGATCAAATTTTAGTACTTTGGACAATAATTAAACAATAAAAATATATTATAACACTTGGAACAACAATTACATGATGAACTAGTTATATAATAATCTTTGTAAAAATAATTGATAAAATTGATGAAAGTTGTTGTATTAGACCATAATTTTATAATTAGACATGTTGTATGACTATGTATTAGTGTTACATGTTGAATTATGTGACAATTTAATTGTTATAACCCAAAAAGACAATTTTATGATGTACATATGTTGTCACATATGACATGTCTGTTGCAATTTTTCCAACAGGACGTGCATATGTTGCCATATATGTCACTTCAAGAATGAGTTAATCGATAAATTGAACGATTTAGGAATGAAAAAATGTCAAATTGGACCAAATTTTAGTACTTTGGACCATAATTAAGCAATAAAAATATGCTATAACACTTGAAACAACGATTTACAACGATGTTATATAACTATCATATGAAGTTACTTGATCATTGTATGATGAACTAGTGATATGATAATCTTTGTAAAAAATAATTGATAGAATTGAGGAAGGTTGTTATATTAGACTATAATTTTGTACTTAAACATGTTGTAGGACTATATGTTAGTGTTACATGTTGAATTAGGTGAAAATTTAATTGAACTAACCCCTTAAAGACCATTTTATGATATACATATGTTGCCACATATGAAATTTCTGTTGCAATTTTTCCAACAGAATGTGCATATGTTGTTACATATGTCATTTCAATGATGACTTAATCAATAAATTGAGCAATTTAGAATGGAAAAAATATCGAATTAGACCAAATTTTAGTAATTTGAACCATAATTATCCAAAAAAAAATATGTTATAACATTTAAAACAACGATTTATAATGGTGTTATTTAACTGTCATATGTAGTTACTTGGTCATTGTATGATGAACTAGTGGTAAATGATAGTTTTTGTAAAAATAATTGATAGAATTGATGAAGGTTGTTGTATTAGACCATAATTTTGTACTTAAACATGTTGTAGGAATATATATTAGTGTTACATGTAGAATTAGGTGACAATTTAATTGATTAACCCCCAAAATATCATTTTATGATATACATATGTTGCCACATATGACATTTCTGTTGCAATTTTCCCAACAGAACGTGCATATGTTGCCACATATGTCACTTCAAGGATGACTTCATCGATAAATTGAGCGATTTAGGAATGAAAAAAATGTCAATTTGAACAAAATTTTAGTACTTTAAACCATAATTAAGCAATAAAACTATGATATAACACTTGAAACAATGATTTACAAGGGTATTATATAACTATAATGTCGATTGCGACATGTATATCATATTTTGCTACATGCGTAGCTTATATGTTGCAGCTTGTGTAAGTTATATGTTGCAACATCTGTCAATTTTGTTGCTATTGGAATAACCTTTCTGTTGCTACATATGACTATAATTTGTTCCAACAGTCAATTGTTGCAACATATAGCGATATGTTGGAAATGCAAATGCAAATAATTGAAAAAATTGCAGGTGCCCAAATGATGATAAATGATTTCAAAGAACTATTAATTTTACACAAAACAGTGGTGTGTGACCCTAATCATTTATGAAGTAATTTCAATTGAGAGCAAACAAAATCTAATCCACTGATTAAATTAGTTAAATCTAATTCAAGAAGAAGAAAAGAAGAAAGCTCAAGGACTAGCAGCCAAAATCAATAATGTACGAAAAGAAGAAGAAAAAGATTAAGAGAACGGGAAGAAAGACAAGCAAGCAAGCAAGAATGAAGAAGAAGAAGAGGAAGAAAAAAATGATGAGAGGTGGGGGAAAATATTTTATTTCCCCTTTTGGTATAACTTGCTGGTGGCTTCCCCCAATTCTAATTCCCACAAAAATTGGTTAAATTAGGTTTTAGTCAATTTACCCTTTTACCCTTCATTTAATTCAATGGACCAAACTGTCAACTTATAAACTCGAGAGCAACTCCACAATCCTTAATCATTTATCACATAATTGTCACCTACATCCAATACTTAAGACTTATGTCACCGCCCATTTATTTTGAAACCTTATTGTCACTTTTTTTTAAAAGTCCCATTTAACTAGATAAATTAATTGAACTATTTTGTTAAGCTCACATATCATCCTTTGATAATATTCATATTTTCGATATATACGTTATATTGTAAAGAACATTTTATTTTAAGGGCAAAGAGTTCCTTGAAATCTTAAAGTGCTACTCCCTCCGTTCCAAAAAGGATGACCTAGTTTGACTTGGAATGGAGTTTAAGAAAATAAAGAAGACTTTTTAATCCCGTGGTTCTAAATTAAAGTTATATCAAATGTACCAAAATGTCCTTTAATCTTGTGGTCTTAAACATGCTACGTGGAAAGTTAAAGTTAAAGTTTTGCCAAAAAAAGAAAGGGGTCATTCTTTATGAAACAAACTGAAAAGGAAATAGGGTCATTCTTTTTGAAACGGAGGGAGTATATTATTTTTAATTTTTGTTATATAAATTATGAGTCGTATAGAGATTTTGAGTATAAGAAAGAATTCTAAGAAAATCTCCATAGAAATAGTTGGTCAGAAGTAATGAAATTTGCTAAACTTCAAATAGTTATAAAGAACACCATCAGAAAATAAAGAAGATACCAAAAAGCCTCGAACCACTATACCCCTAAGTAAAGTGGAACATCACGTCCATACAAGAACTTAATTAACTAAACTCAAATGGAAGATCTTCAGCTCCTTTCTTATGAACCTCTATCAATCTGTTTTTTATTATAGTATCATGTATCATATATATATTTAAAAATGAACCCTAAAATTGTTTGTATCATAAATATTTTTTCTCATTGTCTTAGAGTAGTCATTATTATTGCTTATGTTTAATATCACCGTCCCAAATTTATTTTGGATTGAACCATAGTTATTTTTTATGGTTATAGTATCCACTTAGAAAGAATTAAGGCAAATTATCAACCAAGAAGTAAGTGGCATCTGAATAGAACTGTTCACAACTGGATATTCTAAACAAAAAATTTGGCACATTAACATATTAAAATCTCACAACATAATTTTGTGAGAACTTGAGCTCACAAATATCCACAAATAATAATAAAAACAACCTTACTTTCCTAGCAATCAAGAAGAAAAACGCATGTTGCTAGTCTATTAAGTTGTATCCAAGTTTACAGTTCACAAATTTAAATGAAATAATCCAAAACAAAGAGTTGTTACTTCTTTATTAAAAAAAAACTTTATCAAAATAAGAGTTATCACCACTCTAAAATGACATTCAACAACAATAAGTAGTTTAATAATCGGTAAATATGTATTTTAAGAGGCAATTGGTATTCTATAAATGTTCCTAAAGATTATAACAACATTGAATCTAATGACAATTAATTAATGTCGGCAGAAGCTGTAGCACTCTTCGTTAATTTGCATATTTATTATCGATAAAAATTATTTTTATTATGTATTTTGGACATTTTTATGTTTCAATAAAATTGATCTTTTATTATGCCCAAAACTAAGAGACTAAGATATATGACAAATTACTTAACTTGCGACAAAAGAAGTAGACTAATTGTGTTTATACTAATATTCTAGAAAGAGTGCAATGATATACAAATTGTTTGTACCTAAGAAAAAATAATCAAAATAATATACTAACTGTGGCAAGCAAGACAACAATATGTTTAGTTCTTTTAACAAACTTCATCATTGGTTCTCTATCAGCTATCATATATTTGTTGTTGTGTGCTATCAAATATAGTACAACCCACACCTTTCCCAAAAAGTTTATGAAAAAACCTGTAGAAAGGGACAAAAGAGAAGATAAATTTTCAACCATCCTTATTGGATTTTTTAAGAGAGTTCAAAAAAAGTTACCAAAACTCAAATAGAAAATTTAATAGATAGATGAATCACTATGATTTACAGTATAAGATTAAGCTTCATTAAACATGAGGAAGAAAACTTTGAGGAATGAAACACACTTCATAAGAAGTTTAAATAATTTATTTGAATTCGACTCCCCTATGGCAAATAAAAAAACTTGCAAAAAAAGTGGGAGAAATAAATTTTTTGTTTACTAAAGAACCAAATGTAATGAATTCAATCATTTCAATAGTGTTAAGAGTTGTGGAATGAGAGATGCAAGAGTAGTAATGTCGCATTGCAATCAAAAATCCATTTTATTTGTTTATATGAATAAACCTGTAGAAAGGGACACAACAGAAGATCAATTTTCATTATTCCTTGCTGAAATTTTTAACATAGTTTTAAAAAAAATTCACCAAAATAGCAAAAATAAATTTTCATAATTACATGAATCGCTATGACTTAAAGTAAAGAGTAAGCTCCATGAAATAAGAGGAATAAAATTTCGAGGAATGAAACAAACTTCATAAGAAACTTAAGTAATGTATTTGAATTCGACTACCCTAGAGCGGAAAAACACCTACAAATAATAGTGGCATGAAATCCTTCTATTTATAGATAACAAAAGATAGTGTGAATAAATTCTTATGGTCCCTTATTGAAAATGTCACAACTCTTTGGAAAAGTTACAATCCTTCGGAAAGGTCACGACCTTTCATCAATGCCACCTTTTTCATAGAAGTCGCAACCCTTCATAAAAGTCATAACTTTTTAAAAAGTTACAACTTCTGATTAAAAGTCGCAACTCTTCATTAAAGTCACGACTTTTCATAAAAATTACAACTTTTTATAAGTCTCAACTTTTAATGAAAAGAGAATGCTAGTGTTGAAAATAAATAAATTAAAAGGAAATTCTGATTTGTGGTGGCGCCACGATGGCAGACCTAGGGTTCTCTTATATATATATATATATATATATATATGATTAGCCACTCCCTTTTGTTGATTGTTCAAATAACTCATTTTCTATATAAGTAAATAAAAAAAAACTCATGTTACGAAAATCAATTCTAAAATGATACGTACTTATTTAATGTGTATTTATTCAATTTTCCTTCCAAATAATTTTTATTATATATGGAATAAAAATTTTCTAATGGCGTACAAATCATGTCTGACTCTTCTTCAATCGAATAAGATTCAAAAATGAAACTAACTCTTGTTTTGGTTTAAAAAAAATTATATATATATATATCTCAAAGAAATAGTAGGAATTGAGTTTCTTATTACTTAGTTATCTCTTAGGATCGTTTGGATTGAAAGTAATTATCTCAAGATAAATTCATGAGGTTAGTTATCCTGGGATAACTTATTTCATCAATATGTTATAAATGGTGGAATAAGTTACCCAAACATGTAAATCAAACAATACATCTAAAATTTATCTCAGGACTATTTTTTTTTATCACAGATAGTTTATGTTTATCCCTCACACCAGATTTTTTTAGAAAGTCATCCTAGTTATTGCATTTGGTCTAACTGGGTGTAATTACACTATTTGACATATTTCATTGCCATATACTTACTTGGTCAACATGTATTTGGCAGGGGTAATTATGGTCTCCAATTCACAGGCAGCTGTGATTTGTTGGTGATTACATGTTGTAGTCAAAACTTGATTACTTTTTAATTTTTTTATTTCTATTTTTAGTTTCTTATTTAAGTTTATTTTTATTTATATTATATTAAATTTGTTTTTATTTTTATTATTCTAAAAATTTATATAAAAATATTATATTATTATTATTATTATTTTATATTTTATTTCCTTCTCATACTCAACCTTTACTTTTTGCGATTTATTCTATGTTTTTTTTTCCATTAACATAATTTGGTTAGAATTCTAATTTTTAAATCAAAAGTGGAATTTATTGTTGAATAAGGTTATAGGTTTATGTTTTCCTTTTCGTTTAAATCATATTTACGTACGTTATGTTGAAATTTGACATTAACAGTATTTTATTATTTCTTTTCTTTTGAATTTAGAACTTATCTTATATTTTCAGTTTCATTTATTTTAGTAGTGTTAATTGCATATTTCAAATAGTCATTTCTTTTTTAGTTAGACTTGATAGATTATATTTTTGTCAAATATTTTCATAATATATGATTTTATATTTATAATATTAATATTTTTGTCAAACATGTATTTTATAATATTCATAGAAATGTTGTAATATTAATTTTATTATTAATTTAATTAAAATCTAATAATTTGAAAAATATAAAATAATTATTTTTTATAATAACAATTAAGAACAAATTTTTGTTGATTAATATACTTTTAATAGATGTTATTTATCTTAAATATTTAATTTAATATCATTTATAAACTTATGATACACTTGTGCAACCAAACAATACATTTGTAATTTATTGTGACATACAATCATATCAACATAATTACTAGATTGTGTAATTACTAGACTGGTAATTACTACCCTAATAATTACACAAATTACAATTATCAGGGCTTTCCAAGCAGACCCTTAAGGACATAATTAAGATTTTCTCTTTTCAACTAATCCTCACATCCTATCACCAAACAATTTTTTCAAAAGAATTTTACTATTGGATTCCTCTAGCAAGATAAGAAAAAAAAAAGATGTGAGATAAATTAATTCAAAAAAATGAATTCTTCTAGCCCTAAATTTTTGCCACTAAAACACTAAATTTCTGCCTACTTTTTCTGGTTGCAATGACCACCACTGCTACCGCCAAACTCCCACGGAGGTTTGTCAGCCATTAACAAACTTGTCTACCATGAAATACGTGAATATTATTAAATTCATGCCCGCAAACATCAAAACAATTCCTTTAAAATTTATATAATAGCTTTATGGAGAACCTAGAGTAATCTAGAACGAAGAAAAAGTCAAACAAATGATCGTGAACGGAAACTTACTATATGCTGTGATTGAAAGTATTTTTTAATAATGGTTGGACATTGAAGATCGTTAAATATCAATCTCATAGAGATTGGAGTTAAAGGGAGAATGAAACATAGAACTACTTAGCAACAAACATATATACTAATTGTGTAACGACCCTTTTTGGTCGTTACGATTTGTGTTTAAATGTTGGTATGGTTCTTCTATAGACTAGATTTGTATGTTAAACATTGTGGATGATATTTTAGGGATCTTTGATGGTCTAAGTTACTTGAAAGGTGTGAGGAATAAGGTATGACTTGTTGTCTTGAGGTTGTTCATGTTAATTATGCATATCAGCTTAGAGTGAGGATTGGAGTCGGAGCTATGTTATAAATGTAATTATAATTGTATGTTATCTGTTATGCTAAGTTGTTACTAGATTAGGTTGATGACTAGGGGTTTGATGCATAGTTTAAATGTTGAAATCAATTATGGTTGTTCACTCTTTAGAACATATATGATAATAGTTATTTGAGTCAAGGTGATTTGGTAAGAGTCTTATAGGTGGTTTATTAAAATGAGTCAAGGGTCAGAGTGTTGGCATGAGAATTTGAGCGAGAATAGCAAATTGGTTAACAGAATTAGCTATGGTCTTGTATTCAAAAAATCTATATGTGATATAACGGTTAGGTTATGAGCTAATATGAGGATGACATAACATGTAGGCTTGGGAATTTTTAGGTGGCATAAAAGGTAGGATTGGGAAGCCTTAAAGTGGCAACAGGGTCGAATGTTTAAATATTAGCGTTGGCAGTGAAATGAGGTAGGAAGTTGGATTCAAAGTGTATTAGTTTATGAGTATTATACATGGGATGGTAAAAGCATATGGAAAAAGACTTGGGGTGGTGTAACCTTCATATTGCATGTTTTTTCTGAATGTCTACTTCATATTATCTGGTGGATTTGGATTAATCAATGATGTCTATTAATACGTGTTATCTGTATTGATACTACTCTTGCTAATTCAATCGGCATAGGCTGGTTGAAGAAATCAATAATGTTTCATAGGTGAAGACGATGATGATCTCCGATAGTTTGTACTCTTATTCCCTTGTGGTTAGAGTTGTGTCTTATTTCATTCAATGTTATTTCTCTTAGAAACTCTTGTACCTGTTTAGACTTATTGTTTACACTAATCCCTAGGGAGGAATTTGGGTATTGTCCCGACCCAAAGTACACCCTAGACGTGACATGGGGTATAAGACCTCAAGAGGCCCTACACAAACCACTTAGCATACATAATACAAGATAATAAAAGTAAAAAGTTTAAAATATAGCATTTCATACAAAAGAGTTTGACAAAAGTGAAAGTCTAAACATAAGTCTCAAAGTTATCTATTACATCAAAGAAGTGATTGGGACGTAACCCATATATTACATACAATTTCCAAAATGGAAACGACATAAAATCAATAAAAGAGTCTCGGTCATTGAAACATGAGGACTCACCAATCTTCAAAGTCTCTAATACAATCAACTAGCCACGAACAAAGGGAAAAGAGCCGTAAAACCCTACATTAATGAAACAATGTAGGTACAAGTATGCATTAGTACATGAAATGTACTAAGTATGAGGGAAATGCAATAACATATGAGACATAACTATATGGGGACATAATCAAAATTATGAAATGCATGACCAAGTTAATATATAGTAAAATCATTTAAGAAGATTCATAATTCATAAATATGGTCAATGCATCTTTAAATTATAAAGAAAGTTTCATAAAACTTTAATAATTAACTTAATTCATTTTGCGGGAAGTTTACGATCAACCGTATAGATCATGCGATCTATAACATGAAATTTAGTGTCTACCCCACGCTGAAAAGGGGTGTCATTACTTGCCAAGGTAAGAATGATAATATTAGGCTAAGGCGGATCCACTAGCTATTGTATGTGTGAGACAATCATCCTATGGTGGGACATGAATATTTACCGCTAATCCCCTCGGTGCTTAACATAAATTCCATAGAATAGTCACATCATATTCATTTTTATTATCCATGAAAAAAGTACAATTAAGATACTAATCAAAACTAGAAACATCATAGGGTAAATCCTTTGACCATGCATGAGAAAATCATTCACCATCCATGATCTATTCATAATAGATTTTTAAGGCCTATAGTCATTAATTGCATTCTATAAAATCCTAATACAAACGGTGTCATGACCCGAAAGCACCCCATAGAAGTTAGGAGGAACCCTCGTTTTGTGACCGGGCGTACTTGACCCTTTGGGGTCTTGTACAAGCCCTTTAACTAGAATTCATTACATAAGACATGAAAAGTAGTGCAGAATCATAAATAAATTAATAAAAAGGAAATATTTCATAAATACTTAAGAAATCTAATCGTCACAAGACAAACTTAAGACACGACATATAATATCTTAGGGATACGACCCTTTACATTGGAATCAAATACATATTAAGTCTTAATAATAAAACTAGAAAACAATAGACTATGTCCTCAAATATAGGGGGACATACCAATTCTTGAGAGAGTGAATTTCCCAAGCTTCGCCTTCGAATCTTCCAAAAAAATTCTTCAACCTATACTTATAAGGTATAGAAAAGTATGGGGTTAGTACAAATAATGTACTAAGTATGGCATATGGAAAAACATGTAAAAAGGGATATTTTAATAAAATGGATTTTCATGCAATTTAAGTAAAACATTCATGAATACAAAGGCAAAACATCATACTAACCATCATTTAATACTTAGATAAGAGTTCCCATAATTTTTAACCAAAACGACCATTTACAGTAACTCACCAAAACTTACAGTGAACTCACTTGACATTTACAGTGAATTCCTTAGGCATTTACAATAAATCCCTTTGAACATTAACAATGAATCATTTAAAGCATTCATAATGAATTCAACTTGAGTAATTACAATGAACAATCCTATTCTAAATGAGTGAACTTCCAAGGCCAAGCGAAAGAGAAAGTGAACACATTTTTCGTAAGAGTTTCCCTACCTCGGGATTTTCCTAAGACTCCCTAAGGTATGACTTGAAGGAAGTATGCATATGCCTCCATCAATCCCACCAAAGAGATCCTCAAGACTACCCCTTTCGTCTTACTCAACTCGGGAGAAACAAGCCCCCCAATCAATGGCAAGCCCTTAAAAGTCACCCAACAAACCACCAAAGTCTTCCCTTTCGGAATGCCTACTTAGTGCAATGAGTAAATAGCGTCCCATACCACCACCTACCCTAAGTAGTACATTCTTATAGAATGTTTGGAACCAAGTCTTACCTTTTGGAAGTTCCTACCTAGTTCAATGAGTAGATAGTGTCCCATACCACCACCTACCCTAAGTAGTACGTTCTTTTAGAAGACTTAGTTCAATCGATTCTTTGTAGGGGGGGTTAGATTAACCGACATAGACCATGAGAGATAGACATGGAATCCCGATATTAACCCCTATCGGATGAGGGATCCTCACTTGCCTAGAGTAAGGTCATGCTTCTTAGATTTTACATTGCTTTCCCAATAGCTACACCTATGTGGACACATAGTTAAGAGATAAGGAGATCGCTACTAAGCAAATCATTCTCTACTAACGAGGAGTATTCATCTCAAGAGGTACTTGGAAGTACAACATCTCAATTCACGAAGTGTAATCCACCTCTCCTTCATATCCTCTCGGTGCTAGGCATAACTCTCAAGAGATTCTCAACATTATAACCTATAGGTTAATGATAACTAATGAACAACACATCTTAACTCACGAAGGACATTCATCCTCCAACCTATCTTAGAAAGCTCATTAAGAGTAATGGGTTTGCTACTAGACACTTCATCTCAACGCAGGAAGAGTGTCCACCCCATGACCCCCTTTTTCTCAATCCAGCATCATAAAAACTCTTAAGTGTGATTGTGTGTACACATGCGAGCACACCTTGCACATAAACATCATTTCATTCTTATTAACTTCTATACATGCTTTAGACCTTCACTCATCCATTAATACACCTTACATGCTTCATATACTCAATATACTTTACATAAGCATAATATAAGCCAAACATGCTATTCAAGTTCACAAAACACAAGACAAGACACATATTCAATGTTACTCCATTTCATCTACTATGCCTTCAAAACCACACTCACAACACAAACTAAATAACATCAAATAAATCAAGTAAACACCAGCACCAAGAAGATGGACCATACCACTCAAGAGCAATTATAATGAAAACTATACATTGAAAGCAACTTGCCATTTAACCAAGCCATAATAACCTATAAGAATTTGTCACGACCAAAAAATGGACGTGATGACACTCGTCTTATCCCACCAAGACAAGTCAGCCTAAAACTCGACCATCATAATAAAATGCGGAAATTTCATAATTTACTCAAAAATACCCCCAAAATCTGGTTGTCACGTGTATAAGCCTCTAAAGTATTACATTTGATTCAAAAAAAATAAGTCTCAAATGACATTGTTTCTCGAGTAGAACAAGATCATAAATAAGAGTAAGAAGGTCTGCTGAGATAATAAGCAGCTACCTCACAATTCTCCACAAGAAGTGTCGGACAAGGAGAAGAGAAATATTACAAAGATCCAGGCTAATAACCTACAAAAAAATTGTAGAAGCAAGGGGTGAGTACCCAACCACACGTTACTCAGCAAGTAAACCTCTAAATACGAGTTAAGGGTATAAAATACGGGTACTCCTTACACCCCAATCGGACCTCCACAACTACTACCTGCATAAACCAGCCCGACCTAATAGTTCACCATATACAAACACATATCTCAACAAAAATATTCCAACAATCACACATTCTCAAAAGCAAGCTCAATATTAATCAATTACAACCTTCACAAAAAGGCACTCGTAATATGAGGAAAATACAAATCAAGTTCATCAAATAGAGGTAACTACATATCAAGTACTTTCCAACCATCAATAAAATACACAATCATAATGAATGAAGGATGTCATGGGATGCAATGCATATAACACCATGAAATGATATGCCTCAAAAGACCAAGTACTCTCTCAACTGTATATACATGATACTCCTCGGAAATACATCGAGAGTTCATGACCCATGGGGGACTCGCGAGGTCCATATATCGACAAGGAAGATCTCCTCGTGTCTCTGCGGACGATCTCAACGCACTATCATAAATCAAAAAAATTTTGCACGGACGGTCTCCACGTGCCAAAATCATAATCATAACTTTTCTATCGCACAGACGATCTCCACGTGCCCAAATAATCATAACTCTATCTCAACACGGACGATCTCCACGTGTTAGACCTTTACTCATATCCAGTCTCATGTCAATGCATGTGCACAATATGATATCAAATAAAGGGGATGATGCAACATCTCAATAAATCAAATGTTGCTATGACATATAATCACCTCAATTATCACAATTATACGGGTTAAGAAAAGAACAAAATCACACAAATAAATCAAGTCAATAATATATATCAGCTAATGCCCATATGCTTTGGCATTCTCGGATTACAATCCACATTCTATAGTAATAAACTTTGCTTTTGTAACAGCGACACTCATACCATTCTCAACTCATCACACAAACAATTAATCACATTGCCTTTTATTATCCCTTTTCATCATTAGAATTAATCAAGGTGAACGAGTAAACCCTTCACCAAGTCCCATTACTCCCAAACAAATACCACAAGGAAATACACGAATTTCATACACTTAATAAGGGTTTAGAAATTCACTTGCCTCAAATAGTAGAACAATCACTTTGGAACTTGAGTCTTCCCTTTTTGTTGAACTTCCAACTCAAAACAATCTATTCAAATAAGTAACCACGATAAGATTTTTGAAACTAACAATACCTATATGTCTATCTTAGACCCAAAACTCACTCAAGTGCGTAACAAAGTTCCCGAATCTTCATTCCGACCAATAGGTCAAATCTCATATTTTCTAAATTTCAATATGGCATTAAGTTATAATTTTTCCAAATAATACAATTATTTCGCATATAATATAATATACCAATATTTAACTCCTTGACTCACTACATTAAAATTTCTATCATCTCTAAAATATTATGAAAGAAAAATTTGATTTTAAAAAAATAAAGCTACACTATCGGTAGCTCTCACGAAAAAATCTGCCCAGCCATGCATTGCATCCTTACTATGCATATTTTGACAAATCCAATTCCATTTAATACTTCTCAATTATTAGATCATCATCATGCCATTATTGGCTACCAATTACTTGGCCAAACAGCATGGTAATTCACCGCCAAAAATTGATCCAAAAGAAAAAAATGCTATTCAGATCTGGAAAAATAAAATAAACTAATATACTATCTATCCAAAATTGTCTCCAAACTTTTAAAGTTCCATCTAGAACTCAAATAAAATAATAATAGGAATTATGCCATTAATCACTTATTATAATATTTAGTGTAAAAAAAATATTTTTCTATATATAGTAATAAAGATCAAACTTTGGATTAATTACCTGCTATGCAAGCCGCAACTCTACGGATTTTTCTTTCTTTGTTCCCTCACAGATGAGTTCTTGCCTCTTTTTTTTTCTAAATAATGACCCAACAATTTCCAACCCTAATAATTTATTTCCCTATATGGGTTAAATGGTATTAAACTAATTATAACTTAACCCATTAAATATTAATTAAAGTTTAGTTATTTAATAATTAACCATCAATTAGTTCACTCTAGTTACATGAATATTTAAAATTTCAAAAAATGACCTACCGGGTCATTACAATATCCACCACTAAAAATCATGTTCGTCCTCGAACATAAATTGGAGAAGAAGGAACAATCGACATTACCAAAAACTTAAGTTATGACCTATCAATATGTTGTTCATCTCTCCAAGTGAGTTTCTCCTTAAGACCATTCCATCAAGATCAACTACCAAGAGCTTAACTTTCGAATCAAGCTTTTAAAGATTTATTAATCTAGAGTGATTATCAAGTTAAAGACTAACCCATGAACTCAACCTAAAGTGAGATCCATTTGACTATGACACAACTGTCAAGATGACTATTTTCTCACATAACCTAGATAACATTCTGAATTGATATCGGCTACAATCAAAAATGAACTTTAACCAACCACCACACACTCACAAAACACAAACAATCACTGATCTTATCAAGATTTCCTTTTCAGAACACAATCTTTTCACGAGCCTAAGTTATAAACATTTAATATTTAGACATTGGGTACTCATCAAAGGAGTATCAAACTTATCTAACCCAAAGAAGAACAAGATCAAAAAAACACTCAATAAGTGGTACAATTTAGGTTACAAAACCATTAAAAACACTGTAAAATAACCGTAACTATTCTATAAGTTCTCATAAGCAAGGCTTTGCATGTAGAATCACTAGTATACTTTAACTATCCCAAATAACACCAAATCTTACATAACTGAAATGGAAAATTCTAACTAAGGATGTCACCCTACTAGGAGAAAAATCACAAGAAACGCCTGACCCACCACTAGGAAATCCACCCATAGAAGCGAAAACACACACAAACGTAGAAAGTGAATCATACTCTAAACCACTTCCAGAATGAAGTAATTGGTCACATAAGAATATATATAACCAAAACCGAATAACACTTGATACTTCTTTCATAGTGACCATATCAAACATTCTCATTCATCTTGCTCTATTTATTCAATTTTTTATCCACCCACAATCAACTAGTCTGATCTCCATTACAATTGCACAAATACTCAATTTATCAAACTCCACGTACTTCTCACAATACTTCGCTAAAGCTAAAACTCCTAATACTAACAAACATCACAATCACACCAACCATTTACCTTACTCTTAGATAGTCACTAGCACCAAAGTCTTCTTAGCAAGCACATTGTCGCCTCCAAAATTTTTGAACTATGACTCTCTTTCTTTTTGTTTAAGCATTTCATGAAAAATTTAGGTCATTCTAAGACTTATAATGCTAATTTTAAATTTAAAAGTACATCATCATCAAAATACAACAATTAAATCGCACTCAATTCAACTCCACATAATTTTTCAGATACCAATTTTGACTATCATTCGCACTATCATATTCCTCATACCAACACTTAATAAATTTTTGCTCACTCCAATAACTCGAATACCATAAGATCATAACCTCTACTCACTATCAAATGTCTATGTAACACATCATAACATTCTGCATTGTCCCATCAACAAATTAGTTTTAGTCCCCTCAAAATCCTCATTAACCTTGTATAATTGTAGGTCTATCATATTGTGTATTCATAACACCTACCATAATCTGAATAAATTAGCCCCACATAACATCACAAAATCTTCACACCTCACTGTTTTTTTTCCACTCAAATGAAAACCTTATATTCATAAAAATCGCTGAAAAATTCCTGGTACGTCTATACCGAACAAATTCACATCCATAGTCATATTAGATATTATATATGACAACTCATACATCCTTCAACTTCAAACCAAGATTCTATATGTGAGATCTTATTCCTCCGTTTCTCTTAAATTCTTCTTATGACACAAAATTTTGAGTATCTTGAACTCTTCAATACATCAACTCTTGTTTCTTTGGTTGACTCGCTTACCACTCTTATCTTTTGACCAACAACTCATGGTATTTTTATATTATCCTCGAAATCAAAACATTACGTGAAATCCCATTTAGGTATAACAATAAAAAAATAACCAAATATACTACTCAAATTATTTGTAAGTCCTTCCAAATGCTTCATACTCAATGTGATCGAAATGTCTTACCTTACCAATTCATACCTTGACAAAACACACTACCACAATTCTAAACTCACCATGATAATCTTAAATTTTTTTCCCAACCATATAACACAATCCCATTATCTATTAACATTAGCTCATACCTTGAAGATTTTTTTTTTCTGAATTCATGTATCTTACCTTTTTATTGATCGCCTTTCTATAGATCTTATCATATCCTTCGCTAAAAATTGAACCATACTCATTATCAAACTTAAAATCACAATAGAATTTATAATCAGACTCGAGTTGAATGTATATACATTCCTTTCTCTAGTCTTATCCAATAGTTCTTAACCAACATGATGAAGTTATGACATTATTATCATAACCAAAGCAAATTTAATAAAATCACATGTCTTTAAATCCAGTTCTCAATCCCTTTGAAGAAACCTCTTTAGCCTTTGAAATAGGAAAAAAATATACTTACTCTCACCTCTTTTTGAATGCTCCACTATATCCCAATTTTTCATTAAGACTGTAGATGCTTTAAATTTTATTCGAGCAGTGTCTTTACATATTCTTAGACTTTCCATACAATCACATTACTCACCAAATAGTGGAAAACACCACATTAGATACTTGCTAGTCGTTATTACCATAAAAAATTTGTTTAGCCAATAATACTTATCATACAGTTCCATCTTAATTACGATTTCATCACAAATTCTTATTATCATTATGCTCGTTAGACATTTTTCTCAACTCAAAGTCAACCTTCCCAACTACATGACATTTCAAACCCATCTATACCAATCTAATTCAAAAGACTAACTCAACCTTATATGTGTTTTCTTACTAAAGTTCTTAGTTACCTTTACACAAATATACTCATTTAGTCTTCCTTTACCTTTTATATTCTCAACCTAATATCGATCCACTTTCATAAAGCTTACGATGGAATAGCAATCATTTTAAATTTTTGAGATACACTTCACAACCTAAACACATCAATATCATACCAAGGATCCATCACTAAAAGCTTCCTTATAAATAATTTTTAACTCATTCTGTCGTAGTAACAAGATAATTGGCTTCTCAATTATGAATGCAATATCAAATCTTATTATATGAGCATGTGATACAATTGATAAATCCTTAAGTAGTTAGTATTCACACTTGGCAATTGACGTATTTGTTTTCATATACCACTAGTACCACATCGTGAAACTTTGTTAAATCCACCACTAGAACACATTATACCTATCTAGAAGATTGTAACCAAACAGTCCATACATTTCTGCCCATTAAGTAACTATATTACACTACTAAATTCGTTCAGTCTCTCATCCAACGTGATATGCATTCCTTTGTAGATCGGCTTCACAGTAAGAGTGACAAAATACATAACTCTAACCAAGTAAGAATTGGTACCATTATAATAGTCATATTATAACCATCTACGGTATACACTCAATCTATGAAACCACAAAAGAGAATCTGACCTCAATTGTTTCAACAACAATCCTATCATTCACTAAGCAACTCATACATATTATGACATATTTTTTACCGTGTTTTCTCAAGCTGCATTGTTCATTATCATGCCATCAATTTAATTTGTCCACTTTCAATTACCAAACCACACATGTACTATTCCTTTCACTAAGGTAACTAACCAATGACAACCCTTTCAAAATTGTTGAACATTCTAAATCTAACCACACATCTTTTCCATAAGTACATTACTTTCGTCTTAATATCAGATTTAAGATTAAAACCATACAGGACATCAACTACTCAAATGAGGAACCATAACGAGTAATCAAATAATATCGAAATATCGAGAGAGTAGAATGAAACATTATGAACAAAATTGGACCAAGGACCCAAGATAGAGATTCAAAAAGTGAAGATTTTTCCTAAAAGTCACTATAGCCTCTCGAAGATAAGTACAGAGTCTCCGTACCTATCCTTGAGACTCTACTTAGACTCGGCTTGTACACACGTGAGACCTATGAACCGGGATCTGATACCATGTTGTCATGACCCAAAAATAGACGTGATGGCACTCGTCTTATCCCACCAAGACAGTCAGCCTAAAACTCGACCATCATAATAAAATGCGGAAATTTCATAATTTACTCAAAAATACCCCCAAAATCTGGTTGTCACGTGTATAAGCCTCTAAAGTATTACAATTGATTCAAAAAAATAAGTCTCAAATGACATTGTTTCTCGAATAGAACAAGATCATAAATAGGAGTAAGAAGGTCTGCTGAGATAATAAGTAACAACCTCACAATTCTCCACAAGAAGTGTTGGACAAGGAGAAGAGAAATATTACAAAGATCCAGGCTAATAACATACAAAAAATTGTAGAAACAAGGGATGAGTACCCAACCACACGGTACTCAGCAAGTAAACCTCTAAACACGAGTTAAGGGTATAAAATACGGGTACTCCTTACACCCCAACCGGACCTCCACAACTACTACATGCATAAACCAGCCCGACCTAATAGTTCACATATACAAACACATATCTCAACAACAATATTCCAACAATGACATATTCTAAACAACAAGCTCAATATTCATAAACTACAACTTTCACAAAGAGGAACTCATAATATCAGCAACATACAAATCAAGTTCATCAAATAGAGGTAACCACATATCAAGTACTTTCCAACCATCAATAAAATACACAATACTAATGAATGAAGGATGTCATGGGATGCAATGCATATAACACCATGAAATGATATGCCTCAAAATACCAAGTACTCTCTCAACTGTATATACATGATACTCCTCGGAAATACATCAGGAGTTCATGACCCATGGGGGACTCGCGAGGTCCATATACCGACACGGACGATCTCCTTGTGTCTGTGCAGACGATCTCAACGCACTATCATAATTCAAACAAATTTCGCACGGACGGTATCCACGTCCCCAAATCATAATAATGAATTTTCTATCACACGGACGATCTCCACGTGCCCAAATAATTATAACTCTATCTCAACACGGACGATCTCCACGTGTTAGACCTTTACTCATATCCAGTCTCATGTCAATGCATGTGCACAATATGATATCAAATAAAGGGGATGATGCAACATCTTAGTAAATCAAATGACGCTATGGCATATAATCACCTCAATTATCACAATTATACGGGTTAAGAAAAGAACAAAATCACACAAATAAATCAAGTCAATAATATATATCATATAATGCCCATATGCTTTGGCATTCTCGAATTACAATTCACATTCTGTAGTAATAAACTTTTCTTTTGTAACAGCAACACTCATACCATTCTCAACTCATCACACAAACAATTAATCACATTGCCTTTTATTATCCCTTTTCATCATTAGAATTAATCAAGGTGGACGAGTCAACCCTTCACCAAGTCCCATTACTCCCAAACACATACCACAAGGAAATACACGAATTTCATACACTTAATAAGGGTTTAGAAATTCACTTGACTCAAATAGTAGAACAATCAGTTTGGAACTTGAGTCTTCCCTTTTTGTTGAACTTCCAACTCAAAACAATCTATTCAAATAAGTAACCACGATAAGATTTTTGAAACTAACAATACCAATATGTATATCTTAGACCCAAAACTCACTCAAGTGCGTAACAAAGTTCCCAAATCTTGATTCCGACCAATAGGTCAAATCTCATATTTTCTAAATTTCAAGTATGGCATTAAGTTATAATTTTTCCAAATAATACAATCATACAAATTTTCATATAATATAATATACCAATATTTAAATCCTTGACTCACTACATTAAAATTTCTATCATCTCTTAAAATTATGAAAGAAAAATCTGATTTTAAACAAATAAAGCTACACTATCGGTAGCTCTCACAAAAAAATCTGCCCAGCCATGCATTGCATCCTTACTATGCATATTTTTACAAATCCAATTCCATTTAATAATTCTCAATTATTAGATCATCATCATGCCATTATTGGCTATCAATTACTTGGCCAAACAGCATGCCAATTCACCGCCAAAAATTGATCCAAAAGGAAAAAATACTATTCAAATCTGGAAAAATGAAATAATCTAATATACTATCCATCCAAAATTGTCTCCAAACTTTTAAAGTTCCATCTAGAACACAAATAAAATAATAGTAGGAATTATTCCATTATTTCACTTATTATAATATTTAGTGTAAAATAAATATTTTCCTATTAATAGTAACAAAGATCAAACGTTGGATTAATTACCTGCTATGCAAGCCGCAACTCCATGGATTTTTCTTTCGTTGTTCCCTCACAGATGAGTTCTTGCCTCTTTTTTTTTTAAATAATGACCCAACAATTTCCAACCTTTAATAATTTATTTCCCTATATGGGTTAAATTATATTAAACTAATTATAACTTAACCCATTAAATATTAAATAAAGTTTAGTTATTTAATAATTAACCATCAATTAGTTCACTCTAGTTACATGAATATTTGAAATTTCCAAAAATAACCTACCGGGTCATTACAAAATTTTATCAACATTTCATCAAAATAAGACTCTTAGGGCAATAGCTAAATCAACATATTAACACAACAAAACCAAAGTTCATACTTTACCCAAACATGCTCATATAATCCATTTCCCAAGCTTGAAGTTGAAATATGCATAAACATGAGTTCATTAACGTTTTTAACATGAAAATCATGAATTCATACAAGAAAAACACATTTAGGACATTAGAACACTTTTACAAGAAGACCCATACTTAAAATCAAAGATAGAAAAATTTTGAGTTTGAAAACCCTTTTTGAAATCTCTTGGAAATGACTCCTTGAATGGAAGGGGGTTCAAGGATGGATACCATACCTCAAAGAGAAGGAAACCCACTATTTTTTTATGAATATAAACGTACAAACCAGCCCTTCTTTCCCTCCTTGAGTCTTAGCTCCAATGGTGACTTTGATAGAGTTTTCTGTAGAGAGGGAGTTTGAATATTTGAAGTGAGGGGTCTTGTCTAGGTCTAGGGTTTAAAACTAACTCAATATAACCTAAAAACACTAAAAATATTATTCTAGGGTCCTAAAAGACTTGCGGTGAATTTACATAAAACACCCCAAGTTGGCAGCAGCTTTCACAGCTATTGAAGGTGGTCAGTCGACGACCCAAGCTACTGGGCGTTGATGAGTCGATGACCCATGCTGCTGGCCATCGATGGCATCAGAGTATGGTCAAGTGAAGGGATGAGCCTCCCACTAAGTATGGAACGACCTCCCCTCAGTCGACGGGGCGTCGATGGACTTAGGCCCTGTAGACTACTCCGTCGATTGGGTAGTGTCGTTGGTAGCTTTATCCAAATCTTGGGCCCTTCATCTAGGTATTAGGAACATTCCACCTTAGTTTAAAGGAAAATGAATACGTAAAACTCACTCAAACACGTCAAGACACACAAGTACAATAATGCGTGTCGTCCGAACGTCATGGACGTTTTCGGGCGTTTGACCTCCAAACTTAACCAAACTTCACACACTACCGAAGAATACTAAAGTAACTCAATTTAAGTTAAAATTAACTTAAGAAACACTAATCAGACTCTAGTTCACCTTAGTTCATTTTGGGGCATTACATTCTCCCCCACTTAGAATAACATTCGTCCTCGAATGACACTAAAACTTCAAGAACAACAAGGAGTTACTTAGCATCACATAACACATTACAATCAAGGCTCAAACACTCAAATTCAAAGCATAAACTATCAAGAAGCATCATTTCACACTTTCAAACACTTAGCAACATAGACGACTCTTGCAAACTTCAAAATTTTCAAAATTTTCACACTTAACCTTCTCTTATGGAGGAACTACCTTCTCCAACATTAAACATGATCATACAAAATAATTTTTCACACATTGAAACTTCAATTCAAGACAATTTTTTTTTCAAAAATCAAAAATTTCACAGTGAGGTTCACTATGCTTACAGTTAAGCATACCAATTTTTTTCAAAAATTCATTCTTTAAGCAATTCATCAAGATTACATGATCATATTAACTATAAAACCACATAAGCTCATTTCATAACATAAAAACAACAATCATAAAGAGTTAAGACTTACCAAGATCATCAACTCCGGACTAGTTATCCTTCCTAGCCCCCATCCCATAGGAAGGGTTCTTCTATGGAGCATTAGGATCTAAGGAAGCTTGATTGACCTCTTTCCCTCTTTCTTTGATGTTAGGGAAATACCTCATTTTGTGTCCCTTATCACCACATGCAAAACAACCATCCGTTCCGGCAAGACACTTACCCCCATGTTGCTTAGGATACCTAGCCCTTTCATAAGTGTGGCCACCACATTGTGACAATTGATTTGGAGCCCAAATACTTGTTTTCTATGGAAGAATATTGGTGATAGAACTTCTTGTTAGTATTTTGGTGACTAGAATCATCCGACCTAGGCCTCTTACCCTCTTGCCTTATCTCTCTAATTTTGGACTCCTCAATTTGTCGTGCATAGACCATGAGCCTAGAGATATCCATGTCATTAAAAAACATTGTCGTACGACACTCTTTCTCCACCAAGGTAGACACTCCCATCACAAATTTGTTTATCCTATCCCTTGGGTTGGCTACCATGGTTGGGGCATACTTTGAGAGTTGGTTGAATATGAGAGAGTACTCTTGCACACTCTTTCCACCTTGACGAAGGTTCATGAATTCAACCATCTTCTTCTCCCTTTAGTCTAGGGGAAAGAACCTATCTATAAAAGACTCTTTGAATCCCTCCAATTGACCAGACCTGTCTCTAACGGTCTCTCACTTCTCCATTGCTCAAACCAAACTTGAGCTACATCCTTGAGTTGGTAAGCGGCTAAATCCGCTTTCTCTCTAGGGGTCACACCTATAGTATCTACCACCTTGAAAACCTCATCTATGAAACCCTGTGGATATTCATCCACCTTAGTACCATGGAAAGTGGGAGGGTACATCCTCATAAAATCCCGAATTCTAGAAGTGGGAGTACTAATATTAGGTTGGGGCCTATATCCTTGGTTAGCTTGGGCAACAAAGTGATTGTTGACGACACGAGCTTGAACCGTCATGAGTTGGGTCAAGTTCATTAGGGCAGCCCTCAACTCCGCATTAGTCATATCTCATTCCACAAAAGGAGCTTGAGGCATAGGAGGCACTTGAGGCTCTTGGGGTTCTGGAGGCACTTGAGGTTCTTGAAGGGAACCTCCTCATTCTCTTCCTCTAGACCAACAATAGGAACTTGGTCAACACGGGGAGGTATCGTCTCATAGATACACCTCCCTCCTCGATTCTAGCGGTTGATCTTCTCGTATTCATGTCCTATAAACACAAATATAAGAGGTTAATAGAAAACTTTATATGACTCAACTCTAAGGCACGACATTAGAATAGAGAAGAAAGTGAAACTTCTATCATCCTATAGCCTCTTGTCCATGGATGTGTCGCAACTCACACCAATGACCAAGATACTACTAGATGTGGCTTGTGAGACTTTTAGGACCTAAACTATTTCCCGTAACCTTATGCTCTGATATCAAGTCTGTCACGACCCGAAAGTACCCCCTAGAAGTTAGGAGGAACCCTCGTTTCGTCACCGGGCGTACTTGACCCTTTGGGGTCTTGTACAAGCCCTTTAACTAGAGTTCAATACATAAGGCATGGAAAATAGAGCGGATATTGAAATTTTTCACTAATTATTAATAAAAAGGAAATATTTCATAAATTCTTAAGAAATCTCATAGCCACAAGCCAAACTTAAGACACGACATATAATATTTTAGGGACACGACCCTTTACATTGGAATCAAATACATAATAAGTATTAATAATAAAACTAGTAAACAATAGACTATGTCCTCACCTTTACATTGGAATCAAATATGTAATAAGTCTTAATAATAAAACTAGGAAACAATAGACTATGTCCTCGAATATAGTAGGACATACCAATTCTTGAGAGAGTGAATTTCCCAAGCTTCGCTTTCGAATCTTCCAAAAGAACTCTTTAACCTATACTTATAAGGTATAGAAAAGTATGGGGTTAGTACAAATAATGTACTAAGTATGGCATATGCAAAAACATGTAAGAAGAGACATTTTAATAAAATAGCTTTTCATGCAATCTAAGTAAAACATTCATGAATACAAAGGCAAAAAATCAGACTAACCATCATTTAATACTTAGATAAGAGTTCCCATAATATTTAACCAAAACGATTATTTACAGTAACTCACCAAAACGTACAGTGAACTCACTTGACATTTACAGTGAATTCCTTAGGCGTTTACAAATACCTTTGAACATTAACAATGAATCATTTGAAGCATTCACTATGAAGTCAACTTGAGCAGTTACAATGAACAATCCTATTCTAAATGAGTGAACTTCCAATGCCAAATGAAAGAGAAAGTGAACTCATTTTTCATACGAGTTTCCCTACCTCGGGATTATCCTAAGACTTCCTAATGTAAGACTTGAAGGAAGTATGCATATACCTCCTTCAATACCCACAAAGAGATCCTCAAGACTACCCCTTTCGACTTACTCAACTCGGGAGAAAAAATCCCCTCAATCAATGGCAAGACCTTAAAAGTCACCTAAGAAACCACCAATGTCTTTCCTTTCGGAATGCCTACTTAGTGCAATGAGTAGATAGCGTCCCATACCACCACCTACTCAAAATAGTACATTCTTTTAGAGGGTTTGGCACCAAACTTTCCCTTTCGGAAGGTCCTACCTAGTTCAATGAGTAGATATCGTCCCATACCACCACCTACCCTAATTAGTACATTCTATTAGAAGACTTAGTTAAATCGATTCTTTGTGGGGGGTTATCTTAACCGACATAGACCATGAGAGCTAGACATGGAATCCCGATATTAACCCCTATAGGATGAGTGATCCTCACTTGCCTAGAGTGAGGTCGTGCTTCTTAGCTTTTACATGGCTTTCCTAATAGCTACACCTATGTGGAAACATAGTTAAGGGATAAGGAGATTGCTACTAAGTAACTCATTCTCTACTAACGAGGAGTACTCATCTCAAGAGGTACTTTGAAGTACAACATCTCAACTCACGAAGTGTAATCCACCTCTCCTTCATATCCTCTCGGTGCTAGGCATAACTCCCCACGGATTCTCAACATTATAACCTATGGGTTAAGGATAACTAATGAACACCAAATCTCAACTCACGAAGGGCATTCATCCTCCAATTTAGCTTAAAAAGCTCATTAGGAGTAATGGGGTATCTACTAGACACTTCATCTCAACTCACGAAGTGTGTCCACCCTAAGACCCTTTTTTTCTCAATTTAGCATCATAAAATCTCTTAAGTGTGAGTGTGTGTGTACATGTGAGCACACCTTGAACATAAACACCATTTCATTCTTATTAACTTCTATATATTCTTTAGACCTTCACTCATCCATTAATAAACCTTACATGCTTCACATACTCAATATACTTTACGTAAGCATAATATAAGCCAAACATGCTATTCAACTTCACTAAACACAAGACAAGACTCATCTTCAATATTAATCCATTTCATATACTATACCTTCAAAACCACACTCACAACACATAGTGAATAACATCAAATTCATCAATTAAACACCGCCACCAAGAAGATGGACCATACCACTCAAGAGCAATTATAATGAAAACTATACATTGAAAGAAACTAGACATTTAACCAAGCCATAATAACCTATAAGCATTTTATCAAAATTTCACAAAAATAAAAATCTTAGGTCAGTAGCTAAATCAGCATATTAACACAAGAAAATCAAAGTTCATACTTTATCCAAACATGCTCATGTAACCCATTTCCCAAGCTAGAAGTTGAAACATGCATAAACATGAGTTCATTATGGTTTTTAGCATGAAAATATCAATTAATACAAAAATAAACACATTTAGGACAGTAGAACACTTTTACAAGAATACCCATACTTAAAATCAAAGATAGAAGAATTTTGAGTTCGAAAATCCTTTTTGAAATCTCTTGGGAATGACTTCTTGAATGAAAGGGGGTTCAAGTATGGATACCATACCTCAAAGAGAAATAAACCCACTAATTTTTTATGAAGATACACATTTAAACCAGCCCTTCTTTCCCTCCATGAGTCTTAGCTCCAATAGTGACTTTGAGAGAGTTTTCTTAGGAGAGGGAGTTTGAATATTTGAAGTGAGGGGTCTTGTCTAGGTCTAGGGTTTAAAAATAACTTAATGTATCCTAAAAAACACTAAAAATATCATCCTAGGGTCCTAAAATACTTGGGGTGAATTTACATAAAACACCCCAAGTTGGCAGCAGCTTTTGGAGGTGGCCAGTCGACGACCCAAGCTACTGGGCGTCGATGAGTCGACCGCCCGTGCTGCTGGGCGTCGGTGGCATCAGAGGCTGGTCAAGCGAGGGGCTGATCCTCCCACTAAGTATGGAACGACGTCCCCTCAGTCGACGGGGCGTCGATGGAATTACGCCCTGTAGATTGCTCCGTCGATTGGGTAGTGTCCTTGGTAGATTTGTCCAAATCTTGGGACCTATATCTAGGGCCCCTTGCGGGTCCTAGATGGGGTCGTGCCGGGACTCTAAACCTCTAAAATAAGTCCTCTTGGTCTTAGGAACATCCCACCTTAGTTTCAAGGAAAATGAACGCGTAAAACTCACTAAAACACGTCAATACACACAGGTACAATCTAAGGCGTGCCCTCCGAACGTCATGGACGTTTTCAGGCATTTGACCTCCAAACTTAACCAAACTTCAGAAACTGCATAAGAACACTAAAGTAAATAATTTTAACTTCAAATTAACTCAAGAAACACTCATGAGACTCTAGTTCACCTTAGTTCATTTTGGGGCGTTACATTCTCCCCCACTTAAAATAACATTCGTCCTCGAATGACACTAAAATTTCAAGAACAACAAGGAGTCACTTAGCATCACATAACACATTACAATAAAGGCTCAAATAATCAAAATTAAAGCATCAACTATCAAGGAGGATCATTTCACAATTTCAAACACTTAACAACATAGCTCTTGCAAACTTCAAAATTTTCAAAACTCACACTTAACCTTCTCCTATGCAGGAACTACCTTCTCCAACATTAAACATGATCATATACAATACTTTTTCACACATTGAAACTTCAATTTAAAACAAACAATTTTTTTTCAAAAATGAAAAATTTCACAGTGAGGTTCACTGTGCTCATTGTTAAATGCACCAAATTTTTTTTCAAAAATTCATTCTTTAAGCAATTCATCAAGATGACATGATCATATGAACTATAAAACAATTCAAACTCATTTCATAACATAAAAACAACAATCATAAGGAGTTAAGACTTACCAAGATCATCAACTCCGGACTAGTTATCCTTCCTAGCCCCCATCCCATAGGAAGGGTTCTTCTTTTGAGCATTAGGATCTACGGAAGCTTGATTGACCTATTTTCCTATTTCTTTGATGTTAGGAAAATCCCTCATATTATGGACCTTATTACCACATCAAAACAACCATCTGTTCCGGCAAGATACTTACCCCCATGTTGCTTTCCACAAGTAGGACACCTAGCCCTTTCAAAAGTGTGGCCACCACCTTGGGAGAATTGATTTGGAGCCCTATCCTTGTTTTCCATGGAAGAATCTTGGTGATAGAACCTCTTCTTAGGCTTTTGGTAACTAGAATCATCCGACCTAGGCCTCTTACCCTCTTGCCTTATCTCACTAATTTTGGACTCCTCAATTTGTCGTGCATAGACCATGATCCTAGAGATATCCATGTCATCAAGAAGCATTGTCGTACGATTCTCTTTCTCCACCAAGAAAAACACTCCCATCACAAATTTTTTCATCCTAGCCCTAGGGTTGGCTACCATGGTTGGGGCATACTCAGAGAGTTGGGTGAATTTGAGAGAGTACTCTTGCACACTCATTCCACCTTGACAAAGGTTCATAAATTCAACCATCTTCTTCTCCCTCCACTCTAGGGGAAAGAACCTATCTGGAAAAGCCTCTTTGAATTCTTCCCAATCAACCGGACCTCTCTCTAAGGGTCTTTCACTCCTCCATTACTCAAACCACACTTGAGCTACATCCTTGAGTTGGTAAGCGGCTAACTCCGCTTTCTCCCTAGGGGTCACACCCAAAGCATCTACCACCTTGAAAACCTCATCTATGAAACCTTGTGGATCTTCATCCACCTTAGTGCCATGGAAAGTGGGAGGGTTCATCCTCATGAAATCCCGAATTATAGAAGCGGGATTACTAGCATTAGGTTGGGGCTTATCTCCTTGGTTAGCTTGGGAAACAAAGTGATTGTTCACGACATGAGCTTGAGCCGTCATGAGTTGGTTCAAGTTCATTAGGGCAGCCCTCAACTCCGCATTAGTCATATCTCCTTCCACAAAAGGAGATTGAGGCACTTGAGGCACTTGAGGCTCTTGGGGTTCTGGAGGCACTTGAGGTTTTTGAAGGGGATCCTCCTCATTCTTTTCCTCTAGACCAACAATAGGAACTTGGTTAACACGGGGAGGGATCCTCTCATTAGCTACACCTCCTTCGTCCCTTCTAACAGTTTATTTTCTCGTATTCATGTCCCATAAACACAAATAAAAGAGGTTAATAGAAGACACCTTATATGATTCAACTCTAAGGCATGACATTTGAATAGAGAAGAAAGTGAAACTTCTATCATCCTATAGCCTTTTGTCCATGGATGTGTTGCGGCTCACACCAATGACGAAAATACTACTAGATGTGGCTTGTGAGACTTTTAGAACCTAAACTATTTCTCATAACCTTATGCTCTGATACCAAGTCTGTCAGGACCCAAAAGTACCTCCTAGAAGTTAGGAGGAACCCTCGTCTCGTGACCGGGCGTACTTGACCCTTTGGGGTCTTGTACAGGCCTTTTAACTAGAATTCATTACATGAAACATGAAAAGTAGTGTGGAATCAAAACTTTTCACGAATAAATTAATAAAAAGGAAATATTTCATAAATACTCAAGAAATCTCATCGTCACAAGCAAAACTTAAGATACGACATATAATATCTTAGGGACACGGCCCTTTACATTAGAATCAAATACATAATAAGTCTTAATAATAAAACTAGGAAACAATAGACTATGCCCTCAAATATAGGAAGACATACCAATTCTTGAGAGAGTGATTTTCCCAAGCTTTGCCTTCGAATCATCCAAAAAAAGTCTTCAACCTATACTTATAAGGTATAGAAAAGTATGGGGTTAGTACAAATAATGTACTAAGTATGACATATGCAAAAACATGTAAAAAGGAACATAATAATAAAACGTATTTTCATGCGATTTAAGTAAAACATTCATGAATACAAAGGCAAAACATCATACTAACCATCATTTAATACATAGATAAGAGTTCGCATAATTTTAAACCAAAACGACCATAAACAGTAACTCACCAAAACTTACAGTGAACTCACTTGACATTTACAGTGAATTCTTTAGGAATTTACAATAAATCCCTTTGAACATTAACAATGAATCATTCAAAGCATTCACAATGAATTCAACTTGATCAATTACAATGAACAGTCCTATTTTAAACGAGTGAACTTCAAAGGCCAAGCAAAAGAGCATGTGAAGTCATTTTCCGTAAGAGTTTCCCTACCTCGGGATTATCCTAAGACTCCCTAAGGTAAGACTTGAAGGAAGTATGCAGATGCCTCCTTTAATACCCACCAAAGAGATCCTAAAGACTACCCCTTCCGGCTTACTCAACTCGAGAGAAACAAGCCCCTCAATCAATGGCAAGACATTAAAAGTTACCCAACAAACCAAGTCTTCCCTTTTGGAATGCCTACTTAGTGGAATGAGTAGATAGAGTCCCATATCACCACCTACCCTAAGTAGTGCGTTCTTTTAGAAGACTTAGTTCAATCGATTCTTTGTGGGGGGTTAGCTTGATCGACATAGACCTTGAGAGCTAGACATGGAATTCCGATATAACCTCTATCACATGAGGGATCCTCTCTTTCCTAGAGTAAGGTCATGATTATTAGGTTTTACATGTCTTTCCCATTAGCTACACCTATGTAGACACATAGTTAAAGGATAAGGAGATTGCTACTAAGTAACTCATTCTCTACTAACGAGGATTACTCATCTCAAGAGGCACTTGGAAGTACAACATCTCAACTCACGAAGTGTAATCCACTCTCCTTCATATCCTCTCGGTGCTAGGCATAACTCCCCACGGATTCTCAACATTATAACCTATAGATTAAGGATAACTAATGAATACCACATCTCAACTCATGAGGGCCATTCATCCTCCAACCTATCTTAGAAATATTATTAGGAGTAATGGGGTAGCTATTACAAACTTCATCTCAACTCACGAAAAGTGTCCACTTCAAGACCCTCTTTTTCTCAATTTAGCATCGTAAAATCTCTTAAGTGTGAGTGTGTGTGTACATGTGAGCACACCTTGCACATAAACATCATTTCATTATTATTAACTTATATACATGCTTTATACCTTCACTCATCCATTCATACACCTTACATGCTTCACATACTCAATATACTTTACGTAAGCATAATAAATGCCAAACATGCTATTCAACTTTACAAAACACAACACATGACTCATCTTCAATATTACTCCATTTCATATCCTAGACCTGCAAAACCACACTCACAACACATACTAAATAACATCAAATTTATCAAGTAAACACCGCCACCAAGAAGATGAACCATACCACTCAAGAGCAATTATAATGAAAACTATACATTGAAAGCAACTTGCCATTTAAGCAAGCCAAAATAATCTATAAGAATTTTATCGAAATTTCATCAAAATAAGACTCTTAGGGCAGCAGCTAAATCAACATATTAACACAAGAAAACCAAAGTTCATACTTTACCCAAACATGTTCATATAACCCATTTCCTTAGCTAGAAGTTGAAATATGCATTAACATGAGTTCATTAGGGTTTTTTAAATGAAAATAATTAATTTATACAAGAATAAACACATTTAGGACATTAGAACACTTTTAAAAGAAGACCCATACTTAAAATCAAAGATAGAAGAATTTTGAGTTTGAAAACCCTTTTTGAATTCTCTGGGAAATAATTCCTTGAATGGAAGGGGGTTCAAGTATGGATACCATACCTCAAATAGAATTAAAACCACTAATATTTGATGAAGATACACGTCCAAACCAGGCCTTATTGCTCTCCTTGAGTCTTAACTCCAATGGTGACTTTGAGAGAGTTTTCTTTAGAGAGGGAGTTTGAATATTTGAAGTGAGGGGACTTGTCTAGGTCTAGGGATTAAAACTAACTTAATATATCCTAAAAAAACATATCATCCTAGGTTCCTAAAAGACTTAAGGTGAATTTACATAAAACACCCCAAGTTGGCAGCAACTTTCACAGCTTTTGGAGGTGGCCAGTCGACGACCCAAGCTACTGGGCGTCGATGAGTCGGCGGCCCGTGCTGCTGGGTGTCGATTGCATCAAATCCTGGTCAAGGGAGGGGCTGATCCTCCCACTAAGTATGGAACAACGGCCCCTTAGTCAATGGGGCGTCAATAGACTTACGCCCTGTAGACTGCTCCGTCGATTGGGCAGTGTCCTTGGATGCTTTGTCCAAATCTTGGGCCCTTCATCTAGGACCCCTTGTGAGTCCTAGGTGGGGTTGTGCCCGGACGTTAAACCTCTGAACTAAGTCATCTAGGTCTTAAGAACATCCCACCTTAGTTTCAAGGAAAACGAATACGTAAAACTCACTCAAACGCGTCAAGACACACAAGTACATCTAAGGCGTTCCCTCCAAAAGTCACGGACGTTTTCAGGCGTTTGACCTCCAAACTTAACCAAACTTCAAAAACTCCTAAGAACACTAAATTAAATCATTTTAAATTCAAATTAACTCAATAAACACTCATGATACTCTAGTTCACCTTAGTTCGTTTTGGGGCATTAGAAACGGAAATAGCTTTGAAAGTGTGATTTATAATCATTGATGAAATATTTAGGTATCATACTAATCAAAACCTAATATAGGAAAGTATCCCAAAAACGCTTAGTGAAAATCTAGATGGCATTCATGTCATATGAACACACACACACACACATATATATATATATCTTGATCGATAAGCTTACTTAAGTCATATATATCGCTTTCATGAAAATAGGCATGATTTCATATCATAGATTCAAATTTATTCATAATTTCATGTAAGTTAGGGTTCGTCATGCTAATTCATAGATCAATGCATGGATTGGAATTAGTTCAAAATCAAGTAATTAAGTAAAAATTATCAAAATAAGATCATAATATAGTAATTAAATCCAGACAAGTAGATCCCATAAGGAATTGAATAAAAACCTAATCAATTTGAGAAATTGAATCGGAGAATTGAAGAAATTTTAGGACTCAATGGGTGATTGGAAATAATTGGTGAACTCCCTGTAACAACCCTAAAATGACTATGCTAAGTAATGCTTAATGTATCTAGAATGCCTACGATTAGACCGGGTTCACATAGATTGATGCGCGTAGAACTAGACCTCGGAACCTCTGCAACAGCCAATCCAACTAACTTGGTGAGTTAGTTGAGCTAGTAAAGGTTGGGTCCAGCCATATAGGGCACCCGAATATGAAGATTTACCCGAATGAGTCTTAACCAGACTTAAAAAGGGGTCATCTTAAGTTTGGAGGGTCTAGGGATAAAATGGTCTCTTTCAGGATAAGGGTAGTATTGTAATTACCCTAAATAATTAATTAATTAATATGTTTAAGGAGCAAGTTGGGTAGAGGTGGCTGAAATTGACCCTTTAGGTAAAATCTTGTTCCACCCTTGTTCGAGCCTTGGTGGAAGCAAAGATTTAAATGATTTAATTTCATTTAGTGAATTATTTAATATCTAATTTTCTGATTTAAGTAAAGTAAAATCAGATTTTTAATAATAAAAATAATAAAATATGAGGAGTCCTAGTTTGACTAAGTCTCCACCTAATCTCCTAACCTTAAGCTAACTCATTCTCGCGTTTCTCTCTACTCTCACCTTACTTACACGCTCAACTTTTGTAAAACAAGAGAACAAAACAAAAAGAAAACATAAAGTTCATCAAGAACTTGAACGCTCAAACTCAAAAAGCAAAACAAGCTTCAAAACGAAAAGCAAAAACCAAGTTCTCTACGGATTGTGCTTGTGATTTCGTTGGTAAGACGTTGGCTTAGTTCGGGGATTTTGGCAGCGCGTAATAAAACTTTGAATGACATTAAGTTATGAGTTTTCTTATCTCTTGGTAACTTTCCCAAGAGACCCCTAAGTTCAGCTTAATTCCAGTAAAAAAAAACTAAAGTTGTCCCCATTGCATGCCCCTGTCATTAGATCCTTTGAAAGATTTAAAGTATGCGTTGGTATGACTTCTGGTAGATGATTTTAGGTCTGGTTGTGATTACGTGTTTGAATGTTTATTCGGAAATTATGTGACAAATGAAAGTTGTTTTCCAAAAAAGTGAATTACGTTAACTTGATTGTGCATGTGTGTGCCGTGAGTTAGCCATGGTTTGAAGCCTGGATTGTTACATGTTAAAATGTTGTATTTTACGTATATGAATATGTTAAAAACGTGATATTCATATGAGTTCAAAGTTCCTAGATTGAATGATAATTCTTGATTGAAAGTAACCTTGAAACTACACCTAAAAATCTCCCTAAAAACTACTCGAAATGTCTTGATGTTTAACGTGAAAGAGGGTGAGAAAATGGACTGCAAAAAAGGTGATTTAATTCTCAAAAATAACCATGAAAACTCATCTAAAGATGAACTAGATGTTACACAAAAATTTATCCTAAATCTTACATCTAAACGTTGAGAAAATGGAATGCAAAGAGGGTGAACAAATTTCCAGCATTCTAGAAATTTGTTTTTGGACAGCTTACTGTAAAAAAATCATGTTTTAAAATATTTTTTTAAATTCTTGAGGTCAGTGGGGATTGAACCCAAGACCTCACCATATATATATCATAAAAAAATTAAATAATAAAATGTGGTAAGGGAGATTCGAAATAGGGTAAAGCTAAAGTTAAAAGTTAGGGCGAAAATGAAAGAAAATGAAGTGAGGCGTGTGGGGTTCGAATCCACAACCTCTTTGCAGAATGAGAAGGTAAGGAGAAAATGTAAATTAAAATAAGGTGAGGCTGTGGGGATTCGAACCCACAACCTCTTGGCAGATGGGAGAGTTAAAAGAAAAATAAAGGAGAAAAAAAATAGATGTGGTGAGTGGGGATTGAACCCACAACCTCTTAAATAGATTATAGTGTTAGGAGAAAAATAAAGGAGAGAAAATAGATATAGTGAGTGAGGATTGAACCCACAACCTCTTGAATAGATGAGAGAGTTAGGAGAAAAATAAAGAAGGAAAAATAAATGTGGTGAGTGGGGATTGAAGCCACAACCTCTTGGATAGGTGATAAAGTTAAGAGATAAATTAAAAGAAAAAGAATGAGCTTGTGGGGGATTGAACCCACAACCTCCTTGACTTAAACAAAAAAGGAGAGGAGAAACAGAATAAAATATTAAGGGGTTGATGGGGATCGAACTTTTATCAAGTTTAAAATAAGATTAAGTGTTTTCCAAGGGATTCGAAATTGGGTTCCCTTGCCCAATTCCGTATTGACACATAAGTCATACGTAAGTAAATATTTAATGAATGCTGTCTCTAAAGATCGACATCAATATCTTTGCATATCTAAAAGATGCATAAGTCTTGTACCACATAATCTTGGGTAAAAATGAATCACTTAGATAAACTATGAATGAAGCCTCATGGCTTGTATGTGTGGACTCATAAGTCTAGCAGACGTTTAAAAGTAAGTTAGCTTAAGATGTATGTGATAAAATGATGTAACCCTAGAAGGGTTAAGTAAGAATGTGAAACACACTAAATGGCCAAGTGCATTGGCATATGAGGAAATGAACATTCACGTGAAGGGGTGAGTAATTATAAAAATCAAATGTGTTAAAGTTAATGAATGAGGTGATAATATGATAAGAGGATAATTTGAAAGAAGAGAGCAATCTCAAATGAGCCTAAGTAAATGTTACCAAAACGTACTCACCTATGAGAGTGTAAAGTTAATGAAGAGACCAGTCTGTATGAACACTCTGATGAATGTATTGAAGTTATGGCATACTTAATACTAATGATGAGATGAGAAATCATCTAATGAGCTATGATGTCCTCATGCTAGAAGCAAGCTTCCATGATGTATGAGTTAAATGTAATGGAACTTAATACTGAGCACCGATAGGCTAGCTATGAGCGGTGATGCCTTCCTTCGGAAAGGGTGGAGGTTCACGTAACTCTCATTAGATGAGACTGTCCAGCATGCCAGGTATGGGTCGCCTTATATCTCCTAGTCTTTGAACCTATACTTCCAATGTAGGGATCTAGCATGGTTCAATTTCCTATATACGCTAGCATGTTTTGGTTCACTTTGGCCGATGATTCCATCTCTTTTCGGTGTGGGGATTACACACTGGATTTCATGATGTTCACATGATCGATGTTTGTTAAGGTTAAAGTTCCCAAAGAAAGAATGAGGCCTGACTCAACGAATGCACATTATGAAATGTACGATACCGAAGGTGTTAGGATAGGATAATCAAGAGGTGAGTTAGATTTAAGTAATAACACTAGGTTATTCTTGGTCATTGCACAGCGAACCCGATGAGAGTCTTCAACTATATCCTAGGTATGACTTGTGGCTGCACTAGTATATGAAAGAATGAAAATGAAGTACGTACGAATGAATGAAGCAGACTCTGTGTTTGTTAAAGAAGGCTCCCTAGTTGAGGTCCCATATGTTTAGCCCTTGTTTTGGAAAGTCATAATGTCAAGTCCATGATTCCAAGGTGTCATGGCATATGAAAGAATGATATGAACTATGTGATATGATATGTGTAATATGTTATGTGCTGTTTGCAAAATGATAAGTATGATGATGCATGTTATTCTCATGGCATGACTTTCTTAATCTGAAATTGGCAAGTCCACTGACTTGACTTTCCATAATTCATATTGATAGGAAAGATATCTTCTTAATCATGCATGTCCGTGCTGTGTGCTTGCATATACCTATACTTAGTACAAGTGTGTACTAATTCCATAGATTTATCTACTTTTAGGTGCAAGTACAGCTGGACGCTAGAGCTTACGAGTCGACGCTGAAGTTATCCAGACTTGGAGCTTTCATCCGGATTTAGTAGGCCTTCATGCTTTCGAGGACGCTTGCCCATTATATTCTAGCTTAGATGTAGGCTTGATCTAGTGGAGTATGTTCCACTAGCGTTTCTTTCTCAATTATTTTCAGACATTATATTGGTGCCATTCTGGCAACTTTATATTTTATGATATGACTATTTCATTCAGTTGAGTATCTTGGTATTAGATGGTTGTTGTGAACGATTATGAACTAATGTAGAAAAATCTTATATGAGTATAATGTATCCTACTATGAAGTCTATGTATACTTCAAGTAACTAAAAGTTTCAAATTTTCTACTAAAATTAACCTAGATGATGTAACGATGACGTATGTAGGCTTGTCTTTGACCTCTAAGAGGTCAATGATGCCGGTCTTGTCTGGGGTCTAGACTTCGATCGTGACAAATTTTGTATCAGAGTCCTATGTTAAATTCTGAGAATAATAGTTTCTAAGTCATGGTAGTGAAGTGCACCACTATCCTGATTTAGAGACTGTATGATGCGTAGGAAAATTCCCTTCTTCTAATCTTATCGTGCCTTCTCTAATGTCTGATTTTTTGGTGTTAAGAGCGTATCGAACATCAACTCTTGAGATTAAGAAATATGAATACGAGGAGAAACACAGGAGGAGAGATTGGAGGGGCAGCTGCTGGGGTAAATCAAGTTCCTCCCCAGGCTCCAGCTGCTGGAATGGAGATGCCTGTTAACCCAACTGGGTTGACAGATGGAGAAGTGAGGACAACCTTGGTACAGATGGCCCAAACCATCACTTTACAAGCTCAGGCTATGACAGCCCAGTCGGAGCAACAAGGTGTTCCCAGAGAGAACCCACCTTCCAGCACCATGGCTAACAGGTTAAGGGACTTCACGAGGATGAATCCTCCCGTTTACATTGGATCTAAGATTGCTGAGAATCTCGATGAGGAGTGTAGGGTATCTATGCTGCATGACAGCATGGGACTTTCAAGGTTTATGGTACATGTCTAACAAGTGGAAAAAAAAGCAGGAAGAAGAAGCACACTAGGGCAGGGAACAAGTCAAGTCATGCTGAGGAGAATTTTTCAAGGAAGAGTAGAACTGAAATCAGAGATAAGCCTAGGTTTATAAAGGGACTCTCCCACCAAGGGGAGTCAAGTTCATTCGAGGGTCGCTATGATAGGAATTTCGAGCCTACAGTTAAGAGAACAGTGAAGTGGATACACCTTAGGAGAGGCCACCTTGTAGGAAGTGTGGCAAACTTCATGGAGGAGAGTGTAGGAGGGGCTTCAACGCTTGTTAAAGTTGTAGCAATCCGGGTCACATGATGAAGGATTGTCCGTATATGAAAGGTC
Organism: Solanum pennellii; assembly: GCF_001406875.1. Taxonomy (NCBI): domain Eukaryota; kingdom Viridiplantae; phylum Streptophyta; class Magnoliopsida; order Solanales; family Solanaceae; genus Solanum; species Solanum pennellii. The sequence continues at coordinate 36,602,814 of NC_028639.1, read as the reverse complement.
GAGAAAAAGGGAAGGAGAAAGTTCCACCAAATGGTTCAAGTGAAGAGGCTCCAAGGAGGCAAAGATTCTTTGCACTCAAGTCTAGGGGGGTAGGGGAAGATACCTCTGGTGATGTCTCGGGTGCATAGCCTAAATTAGTTTTTCATGTGTATGGTTTTATGCCCTTGTATGAAGTTAATATGTTGGAGTCATCATGTTGGTTGCTGACTTATGTGTTTAATTATGTTGTATGCTTTGATGAGACTAGTTTAGGAAGGATTTCCTTAGTCTACTAATGCGAAGATGCTAGTAGGTTTCAAGGATGTGCACCAACCTACTAATATGTGAATCAGATATTCACCAATATAAAGCATTGAATAGCTTCAGTGTGGATTTTCTCCATAAGTGTTATGATACCATAGACTATCAAACCAGGGTAGTGAGGTTTCAGTTGCCAAATGAGATAGAGTATAAATGGGCAGGACGTGAATCAATCCAACAAAGCCATATAATTTCAAATCTTAAGGCCAACAAGATGTTATCTAAGGGGTTTGATATACTCCTCCTAAGGCTGGTTTTGTTTAAGAAACTCTAAGTTTTACTGCAATAGTCGACTTGGTGTTGTAAGTCAAAAATTGTATGTGCAATAATTGTACTATGTGAGTTAAAATGAATCTATCTTTGCATGTCATGTTTCTGTTTTTGTATAGCGTTGACATGATTTTTGTATTGCATGAGTTATGAGGTGCATCAAGTTAAGTGCGATTGAGAAGGAAGTTCCTCAATCTCAAATATGAAGCTTTAGATAAGCTTTTGATTAATATACATTATCCAAAGTAAGTGTGAAACAGAAAATCACAAAAAGCAAAGTTTCAAGTATGTTAAAATATTTTCGAAAATAACCCTCTTTATTTAAAAATGATGTGTAGTGTCATTCGGTGACGAATGTTCCTAAGGGGAGGGGATAATGTAACAATTCTTAAATGACTATGCTAAGTAATGCTTAATGTATCTAGAATGCCTACGATTAGAACAGGTTCACACAGATTGATGCGCGTAAAACCAGACCTCTGAACCTCTGCAACAGCCAAGCCAACTAACATGGTGAGTTAGTTGAGCTAGGAAAGGTTGGGTCCATCCATGTAGGGCACCCGAATATGAAGATTTACCTGGATGAGTCTTAACCGGACTTAAAAAGGGGTAATCTTAAGTTTGGAGGGTCTAGGGGTAAAATGATATTTTCCATGATAAGGGTAGTATTGTAATTACCCTAAATAAACAATTAATTAATTAATTAATATGGTTAACGGGCAATTTGGGTAGAGGTGGCTGAAATTGACCCTTTAAGCAAAATCTTGCTCCACCAGGGTTCGAGCCTTGGTGGACGCATTGATTTAATTTTATTTAGTGAATTAATTGAATTAATTAATATCTAATTTTCTGATTTAAGTAAAGGAAGATCATAGTTTTAATAATAAAATTAATAAAATATGAGGAGTCCGAATTTGACTAAGTTTCTACCTAATCTCCTAATCCTAAGCTAACTCATTCTCATGTTTCTCTCTACTCTCTCCTTATTTACACACTCAACTTCTGTAAAACAAGAGAACAGAACAAAAAGAAAATATGAAGTTCATCAAGAACTTGAACGCTCAACTTCAAAAAGCAAAACAATCTTCAAAACGAAAAGCAAAAACCAAGTTCTCTACGGATTGTGCTCGTGAATTCGGTGGTAAGACGTTGGCTTAGTGGGGGGATTTTGGCAGCACGTAAAAAAGCTTTGAATGACATTAAGGTATGAGTTTTCTTCTCTCTTGGTCCCTATTCCAAGAGACCCCTAAGTTCAGCATAATTCCAGTAAAAAAACTAAGGTTGTCCCCGTTGCATGCCCCTGTCATTAGATCCTTTGAAAGATTTAAAGTATGCGTTGGTATGACTTCTGGTAGATGATTTTAGGGCTGGTTGTGATTACGTGTTTGAATGTGTATTCGGAAATTATGTGAGAAATGAAAGATGTGTTCCGAAAAAGTGAATTACGTTAACTAGATTATGCATGTGTGTGCCGTGAGTTACCCATAGGTTTGAAGCCTTGAATTTTACATGTTTAAATGTTGTATTTTACGTATATGAATATGTTAAAAACGTGATGTTCATATGAGTTCAAAGTTTCTGAATTGAATGATAATTCTTGATTGAAAGTAACCTTGAAAATGCACCCAACATCTCCTTAAAAACTACTCGAAAAATCTTGATGTTAAACGTGAAAGAGGGTGAGAAAATGGACTGCAGAAAAGGTGATTAAATCCTCAAAAATAACCATGAAAACTCACCTAAAGATGCACTATATGTTACATGAAAATTTATCCTAAATCTAACATTTAAACGTTGAGAAAATGGAATGCAAAGAGGGTGAAAAGATATCCAGCATTCTGGAAATTTGTTTTTGGGCAGCTTACTGTAAAAAAAAATCACGTTCTAAAATATTTTTTTAAATACTTGAGGTCAGTGGGGATTGAACCCAAGACCTCACCATATACATGTCATAAAAAAATTAAATAATAAAATGTGGTAAGGGGGATTCGAAATGGGGTAAAGCTCAAGTGAGAAGTTAGGGGGAAAATGAAAGAAATAAAGTGAGGCGTGTGGAGTTCGAACCCACAACCTCTTGGACGGATGAAGGAGAGAGGAGAAAAATGAAATAAAGAAAGAATAAAAATGAGGTATGTGGGATTTGAACCCACAACCTCTTGGCAGAATGAGAAGGAAAGGAGAAAATGTAAATTAAAATAAGGTGAGGTTGTGGGGATTCGAACCCACAACCTCTTGGCACATGAGAGAGTTAGAAGAAAAATAAAGTAGAAAATAATAGATGTGGTGAGTGGGGATTGAACCCACAACCTCTTGAATAGATGAGAGAGTTAGGAGAAAAATAAAGAAGGAAAAATAGATGTGGTGAGTGGGGATTGAACCCACAACCTCTTGAATAGATGAGAGAGTTAGGAGAAAAATAAAGAAGGAAAAATAGATGTAGTGAGTGGAGATTGAACCCACAACCTCTTGAATAGATGAGAGAGTTAGGAGAAAAATAAAGGAGGAAAAATAAATGTGGTGAGTGGGGATTGAACCCACAACCTCTTGGATAGGTAAGAAAGTTAAGAGATAAATTAAAAGAAAAATAATGAGCTTGTGGGGGATTGAACCCACAACCTCCTTGACTTAAACGAAAAAGGAGAGCACAAACAGAAAGACAATATTATGGGGTTGATGGGGATCGAACTAGGTCCCCCAAATCTGAAAAATCCGATTATCAAGTTTAAAATAAGATTAAGTGTTGTCCAAGGGATTCAAAATCGGGTTCCCTTGCCCAATTCCGTAATGACACATAAGTCATACGTAAGTAAATATTTAATGAATGCTGCCTCTAAAGATCGACATCAATATCTTGGCATATCTACAAGATGCATAAGTCTTGTACCACATAATCTTGGTAAACATGAATCACTTAGACAAACTATGAATGAAGCCTCATGGCTTGTACGTGTGGACTCATAAGTCTAGCATACGTTTAAAAATAAATGAGCCTAAGATGTATGTGATAAAATGATGTAACACTAGAAGGGTTAAGTAAGAGTGTGAAACACACTAAATGGCCAAATGCATTGGCATATGATGAAATGAACATTCACGTGAAGGGGTGAGTAATTATGAAAAGCAAATGTGTTACAGTTAATGAATAAGGTGACATTATGATAAGAGACTAATGTGAAAGATGAGAGCAATCTCAAATGAGCCTAAGTAAATGTTACCAAAACGTACTCACCTATGAGAATATAAAGTTAATGAAGAGACCAGTCTCTATGAACACTCTTATGAAAGTATTGAAGTTAATGCATACTTAATACTAATGATGAGATGAGAAATAATCTAATGAGATATGATGTCCTCATGCTAGAAGCCATCTTCCATGATGTATGAGTTTAATGTAATGGAACCTTATACTGAGCACCGATAGGCTAGCTATAAGCGGTGATGCCTTCCTTCGGGAAGGGCGGAGGTTCACGTAACTCTCATGAGATGAGACTGTCCAGCATTTCGGGTATGGGTCTCCTTATATCTCCTAGTCTTTGAACCTATACTGCCAATATAGGGATCTAGCGGGGTTCAATTCCCTATATACGCTAGCATGTTTTTGTTCACTTTGGCCGGTGATTCCACCTCTTTTCGCTGTGGGGATTACACACTGGATTTCATGATGCTCACATGATCTATTTCGGTTAAGGTTAAAGTTCCCAAAGAAAGAATGAGGCCAGCCTCAATGAATGCACATAATGAAATGAAAGATACCAAAGGTGTTAGGATAGGATAATCAAGAGGTGAGCTAGACTTAAGTAATAACACTAGGTTTTTCTTGGTCATTGCAGAGCGAACCTGATGAGAATCATAAACCACATCCTAGGTATGACTAGTGGCTCCACTAGTATATGAAAGAATGAAAATGAAGTACGTATGAATTAATGAAGCAGACTCTGTGTTTGTTAAAGAAGGCTTCCTAGTTGAGGTCCCATATGTTGAGCCCTTATTTTGGAAAGTCCTAATGTCAAGTCCATAATTCCAAGGTCTCATGGCATATGAAAGAATGATATGAACAATGTGATATGATATGTGTAATATGTTATGTGCTGTTTGCAAAATGATTAGTATGATGATGCATGTTATTCTCATGGCATGCCTTTCCTAATCCGAAATTGGCAAGTCCACTAACTTGACTTTCCATAATTCATATCGATAGGAAAGATCTCTTCTTAATCATGCATGTCCGTGCTATGTGCTTTCATATAACCATACTTAGTACAAGTGTGTACTAATTCCATACATTTATCTACTTTTAGGTGCAGGTACAGCTGGATGCTAAAGCTTACGAGTCGACGCTGAAGTTATCCGGACGTGGAGCTTTCATCCCAATTTAGTAGGATCGTATGCTTTCGAGGACGCTTGCCCGTTATATTCTATCTTAGATGTAGGCTTGAGCTAGTGGAGTACATTCCACTAGCATTTCTTTCTCAATTATTTTCAGACATTGTATTGGTGACATTCTGGAAACTTTATATTTTATGATATGACTATTTCATTGAGTTGAGTATCTTGGTATTAGATGGTTGTTGTGAACGATTATGAACTGATGTAGAAAAATCTTATATGAGTGTAATGTATCCTACAATGAAGTCTATGTATACTTCAAGTAACTAAAAGTTTCAAATTTTCCGCTAAAATTAACCTAGATGATGTAACAACGACGTATGTAGGCTTGTCTGCGACCTCTGAGAGGTCAACGACGCCGGTCTTGTCTGGGGTCTAGACTCCGGTTGTGACTCTCCCTACATATCTTGAATGAAGCCCTAATCAATGATGAAGAAAGGAGACTTGAACTTGAAGAAACCTAGTTTTTTTTTCCTTTATATAGAGAGAAGATATATGGATACTTTAGGAATTTGAGAGAATGAATAAGTTAGGAGAAATTTCTAAGGTGAAGCGTATTTATATGGCTTAGATTTTGGGGTAAAACGACGTAGTGTAGAGTTAAAAAAATTAGAAAAAAGATCCGAAAATTCCCTTAAAATAACTGCAAAGTCGACCTACAGTTCAGGACTACGGACGGTAGAAATTTCTACGATCCGTACTAGTCAACCGTTGATCAAGGACCTTTAAAATCACCTATATTCTATGGAACGCATGTACGACTTGTAGGTCTTCCAACTATCCATACATGCTAACCGTAGAAACCAATTTTAACCTTTAAAATTTCTCCAAGTCTGGAGGTCACCTACAAGACCTATCAAGACTCGTACATAGAATGAAGGACCGTCCTGATGAAATGTAAAAAGGGTATTGGAACCTGATTTATGAAAAATTATTTTCCCACTACCTATTGTTGTCATCTACGATCTGTACGGTTCGTAGATGGGATCGTACATACAAACTTTAGCCTAAAAGTTTACTTTCTTCCTTTCCAAATATGAGGTGTTATGGATTTTTTTCAAAACTGTATATTTCATCAAGTTAAAAAATTATTTTTTTCATAACTAAATGAGTTTATATATTGAAAAATTATTTATTTCCGCATTTCATAATTCAATTGGATGTAAGGATTCTCATATTTAAGTGTTAGAGTAGGTGTCTGCACGACTCGATAGTTTGGTTCGTGAAAAATTAAGGGTATATTATTGAAGAATTACTTTAATTTATTATCAAAACCCACATTTTACATTACTCATTGTGATTGATCATATCTCATAAGAATAGTGTAATGAGATCTCTTATTCAATCCGAAGGAGGAAACTACAACATCTATATCATGGTCCTCCTTTTTATCTCTTCCTCCAAATCTCTTTGAATAAATATTATTTTCTCACTGGCAACAATTTTTTGTAAGCCTTTTCAGGTAGATTAAGCCACAAAAACTCAAATTAGACCATGGTTGTGGAAGAGTAAAAGTGGAAGAAAGACCATTAATAATGAAACAAAGAAATATAATGGAAAAGTAGTGGAGAAATGGATTAAGATTAAATAGGTTACAGGTCGTTCGGTAGAGCGTATTAGAAAACATAATACATGCATAAAATTGTGTATTATTAATTCCTTGTTTGGTGCATTTTTTCATGCTATGTATAACTATGCTTGCATTAGTTATACACACTATTATGTATTGGGGAGTGTATTACTGATACCTAGAAATCCATGGTATTAGTAATGCAAAGGATTTAATGCATGCATTAATATGGTTAAAGACTCAATTACTCGTCAAAAGTACTTTTACATCTTTTCCACCATAATTGTGAAGGACACTTTTATAAATAAATATTTTTATACAATGCATACTATTTTTTATATATCAAACCAAATAATTCATAAGAAATAATATATGCAGAACTAATACACGTATAAGCAAGATATGCATTACTAATGCTTGCATTACTAATACACTGTGTTGGGTATTATTTTATATACTCTACCAAACGACCCTTAATGTTCCTAAATATTGCAAGACATGCATGATCCATGGACATAAGGAATAATAATGTTATATTCGAGCATCCACGACTTTACCCAAAAAAGTAAAAGTGATAAAAAGAAAATGCAAAAAAAAAACAATTGAAAAGAGTGGACGTACTAGATGAACAAAATATTTAAAAAGAGAGAGGTCAACAATAAGGAAATAAAAAAGTACAACAAGAAAAGGGAGAGAAACATAACAAGGACAAAAATAATGAGAAGAAGAATTTAAGAAACAAAGTAGCCACAATGGTGCATGCCGAAAAGGAAATATCAAGTTTGAAATATAAGATATATCATATTTATTCTTGTTTTTTTATTAAGTAATAGGATGATAATAGGAAGTTGTGGCTTTGATAAGATTGTTAGTTATGTTGAAATATTGTATTAAGGAGTTTAGGAGGGGGGATTCGTGCACTTCTCTTAGGAGTTGTATATGAAAGTTTCCGATTGAGATGGTGTAAAATACGCCTTAAAACAATGGCTCGGAAGCTCGAGTCTTCTTCAAGATACTATTGGTATTTAATGCATTTTCTATTGTTATTGAACTCATATTATGGTCTGGAGTTGGCTATTTATGAATCTGACAATAGTGCACTATCGGTTGGCTATGACACATTATTTTCAACCATCATCGATATGAAATCATTCGATTGGGATATTACCATCAAGCTTTAAGTGACACTAATATACATTGCATAAAAAAGTTATGTTAAAGCTATCATTTCTTATTAGCATGTTTTAGTAGAGCTTAAGTACGATAGGGCTAATATGTTGTTATCGAGATATTCATAGGCATACTTGTTGTGTTGGTTGTTTATATAGGTATATTTATCTCTTGTTGGGACTATTACTTTATAGATAATAATCTCACATTAGATACGAATTAGAATGACTTGCATAAGTCACCTATATATACATATATATATATATATATATATATATATATATATAT